>NC_054371.1:82622381-82899881 GCF_017654675.1 Xenopus laevis | reverse complement strand
CAGATTTTGTGCATCTGAACATAACAGCTTGAAGAAGCTCTTTAGGGCTTGTATTACCTAATTTGTGTGGCCTTTTTATGCTTACCAGGCATTTGGTGGTTACCATCTCCATCCTCTTCCATAATTGTACTTAAGTAAACAAAGTGAATTTATATTTGTTTTTCTGCAAAAAATGCAACATTTCAATGTAATTATGGAAAGAATTGCATATCTGTGCATATTGCTTTGATATTGTGTTATGAAACTGATATAAAAAAATATATAAAATCAAACTGGGAATTCAAACAACATTGTTAAAGTATTATTACATTAGGATTACATGAATGTATACCATGAAAATATCATGCATTAACAATAGGTTTGCATAAGATGGTTCTTGTAAGCTTGAGTCTACGGGGCAAATTCACTAAGATTCGTAGTTGCGCAACTTCGTCGCACTTCGCCACACTTCGCCAGGCGTAGTTTCGCCAGCGCTCCGCAAATTCACTAAAATCCGAAGTTGCGCACAGGGGTAGCGTAAGGTTGCGAAGTTGCGCTAGCGTTGATTTGCTAAGTGAAGCGAAGTTATGCTAGCGAAGGTTAATTTGCATACGGCGCCAAATTCAAATTTCAATGGAGGAATACGTAGAATCACTACAAATGCCTGGGAAACCTTCAAAACATCAAATAAATAAAAAAATATTTTTGCCCTACACATGTGCAAACTGTATAGTTAAGTTGCCATGAGTTAGGAAATGTAGGGGGGAAGGAGGGGAGCCCCAAAAAAAATTTCGATCTTTTTCAGCCTATCACCCATAATGTAGAAAACACGCCAGCGTTTTTTGGGACTTAGAAAATTTTTTAACTTTTTTGGAAGCAATCCCTATCTACTCTATTGCGCTTCGCCTGGTCTGAGGTGGCGAAGGAAGTCTAGCGTAAAAGGTAGCGTTCAGTACACTGCGCGCGTTAGTGAATTTGCGTAGTTACGTCCGTAGCGAAAATTCGCCAGGCGTAAGGGTGCGAAGTAACACTAGCGAATCTACGCCAGTGTTCGTTAGTGAATTTGCGAAGTAACGAAAATGCCCAACGCTAGCGAATTGACGCTAGCGTTCGGCGCTTCGGCGCTTAGTGAATTTGCCCCGTACATGTCTTTCTTTACCTTTGACATTGCATTGAGTAAGATCAAAGTACTTTCCTTCTCTGAGATTCACACTCACTGAAAGAATATAGACTCATATGAATCCAAAGTGAACATGCATGTATATTTTAAAGGATATGCAAACCCCTTTATCAAACCATCACTTGCATTTCCTAGTTCTCCAAAGTACATATGCTAAAATGTATTTGCGAAGATCCCTACTAGCACTCAATCCGTCAATTTGTTATCTAAAGTTAAAACAACCATGTAAATTTTGCTTGTCAATAATACACTGCAATCAAATTTCTTAATGGTAGATATAACACTGTTTAGGTGCACAGAACTAGAAAAAAGTTTCAAGACTTCTGTGGTGAAAAAAATAAAACAAAAAGTTTAAACAGACCAGAAAAAAAATCCATGTCTATGGTTGTAGGACTACAGCTCCCATCATATTAATCCTTGATGATATAGTAGAGAATGCTAGGAGTTGAAGTCCGGCAACATTGCCTTGAGCACCACTACGATAACAGGTTAATGCCCCTTTCACATCATAGTATTGAATGACATATATGAATCAACCAGCCAAAGTAAAAGGCTCTGAAGGCAGATAAACACATTGTAAAAGTAGCATTATTTTATTATTGCATATATATATATATATATATATATATATATATATATATATATGTATATATTTATTTTATTATATAATTTTGGCTGTACAGCTTAAATTCAGCTACTCTAACATAGTATTTTGCAGTATATTGCATTTACCACCCTCTCTCTTAGGTCAGCCCTTGCAACAGGAGGAGGAAGAACAAGTGTAACTCCCAAACACACAATGCTTGATACAATGAAAGGTGCCAGTGATATTGAACCAGATAAATGAATTATTAACAGGTTGCAGCAGTACTTCTCAGTACATATTATATCTCAAGTACAATGGCACAACATACTGTACACAGATTTATATTGAGTCCCTATGCATGGTGAGTACCATCTGGATTATTACCCCAGATCTTACATGAACTATATCTCATGGATGTCTATATCTCATCCACAGAATCTTTGAAAAGGTGCACTACTCTTAGGGCAAAATGCTTTTTATTGCACATCACCCCCTTTTGAAATGGAGTCGAAAGAGGTAGAGACGTGTTCCATTCCTTCCTTTATATAACCTAAAGATAGCAACATCTCACTTTAACCTTGGGCCTATAGGCAGATCGCTATAGTTGTGGTTAAAAACTATTGGTATCTTTGTATTTCCTAATAGGAGTGGCTGATTCAGCTGCTGTTAGTCCAACCACAGGTGGTCTCTTATTTGCCATTAGTCTGGCTATAAAACCCCCTGATCTGCAATCACACATTGCCTATTATAGTTCAAGCTTACTCTGTCCTTTGTGCTCTGATATTGCTACGCTTATTCCTGTTACCTGTCCTGTGTGACTTCCTGGCTCTGACACTGGTTGCTCCTGAACTAGAGTTTTTTCTCACAATTCTGCTATCTGGTTCTGTCCTGGCCTGTCTGACAACATCCAGCTCTGTCCTTACTGGCTCCTTCCCTGCATTAACATTTGGCTCCCTTACCTGCCCCTGTGGGAGTCACTGGATTCTCGTGCGGGAAGTCCTGGCAGCACCTGAGTACCTGAGGACCTGTTGGTGAAAGTTTAGATAGAATGTATTTGTAGGAAGTGTAGAGATTTGCAGACAAATGCACTGACACTTTGGCCTATAGACTAAAGTTTTTAATTCAAACCGGCACATCAATATTGCATTAGTCATCTGTGCAGAAAGAAAAAACAGAAAAAAAAAGACAGAAACAGATGACATGGCATCACAACATGGGATAAATGTGGCATACAATATGTTGACAAGACTAGCAGGAATTTGAAAGCATGTGCACAAGAACATTTAAAAAATAAAAAGAATAAGTCTGAGACCACAGTGGACAAACATTTCCAAAATTGTGTTTGAGGACATTTGGATTTTTTTTAGAATAAAGGGTATACAGAGACTAATATTAGATCAAAGAGGAGGGGAGAAGCTCAAAATGTTGTTATACTTTTAAAGTAAAGGGATTTTTATGTTAGCCACCATATTCCCCAAAAGAGTCTTTTCTATAAAGATGGTCTTTCCCAATAGATTGACGTTGGTCTAATTCTTTCTATTTTTGTCTATTGTTATTTGTAAATACAGTTATTCTTGCTTTGAACATAATGTAACAGAAAGGTGTATTAAGATGGCACTCATGACCTCATATGGGGTGTACAAAGATGGCACTCATCTCATATGGAGTGGGGCCATAGCTCTGACAGAGATGAATGTTTTTAACTGTGATTTGTTAATTGATCAATTAAAAGTGCTAACTGATTGGTGTATGTATGTTTAAATACGATACCTAATAACAGTTTGTAGTTAGCCTATGACTAAGTGTGTGTAACACGAAATGCGCAAGGCTATGCTGATTTGACTTTTTCACAAATGTTTCACTTTTTTAACTGCCTGGTGGAAGATTGCACTTGTGAGTGCCTGCCCTACAAATTTTTGGTTTAGAAAAAGAAATGTATCTATCTGCATCATGAGAAAAACTAAGTACACCAACTGTCTACCAGTCATCCAGAGTTTTTTCAGCTGTGCAACATTTGGGGGGAATATTGCATGCAGAACTTTGATGGGTTTTAGGTTCTAGGCTTTTCTTACTGTTCTTATAATATGGCACTTAAGGGCTGAAGCTGTATTTGTATACTTTATAGAAAACTAAAATACGTTACATAGTATTGGAAAAAAAAGTCTACCAGGTTAATGTTCACAAGAACATTTAAGTTTAAGGATATTTAACTTAGAAGTAAAATATATATAGTTACAGTATATATTTACATACAGTTCAGTTGGCCTGAAAAAAGACCAAAGTCTATCAAGCTCAACCCCTCCAAACAAACCTTAGTGCACATATATAGATTTACTTATAACGATCTATATATACATTCACATATGTAAACCATTTTTTCTGTAATTTGGATCTTTGGAAGTCTACTAAAAATCATTTCAACATTAAATAAACCCAATAGGATTGATTTGCCTCCAATACGGATTAATTGAGCTCAACTACTGTCAAGGTACTCTTTTATTATTATAGAGAAAAAGGAAATTGTATAAAAAAAATATTTATTTGATTAACATGGGAGTTTTCTGGATAAAGGGTTTCTGATAAAGGATTACATACCTATACTAGCTAGCTGTAGATCTTACGATCCAGACTTAAGCTGGCCATAGACGCAAAGATCCGATCGTACGAATCAATGTACGATCGGACTTTCCCATCTCCCGACCCTCCACTAACCATTCAGATCAAAGTCTTTACCATTCGATCAAATAAGAACAGATCAGCTGATGTTCTGCCCCTGACAGCAATCGTACGATACTTATGTCTGACAACACTAGTGACAGTCTCCCTCTGAAAATCGTACGATCGGCAATACACGCAGAGATATTATCGGCAGGCGACAGAAATTTTCTAACCTGTCCGATCGACCAAACGACCGATCTCCGACGGACGAAAAATGTCGGGACTCTCCACACATGGTCCGAAAATCATACGAATCCACGATTCGTACGATCGGATCTTTGCGTCTATGGCCAGCTTTAGATATTATGCTTGTTCAAGAAATCATCCAAGCCGCTCCTAATTAATAAATTCTGCCATCACAACATCCCCCGGCAAGACATTCCTCAACCTCACTGTCCTCACTATGAAGAACCACCTACTCTGCTTTAAATGAAAGTACTGCTCCTCTAGTCTAAAGGGGTGGTGTTTATCTTTTCTATGAGAAAATATCCCTAACCTGCACTATCTGTCTATAATGTCCTCTTATTTTCTTGTAGTGTAGAGTCATAAGGTCCCTTCACAAATGCCTTTTCTTCAGAGAAAACAACCCAGACCTCGACACAATTGAGGAACCAGTCAATAAAAGTTTCCTTTATAATAGATTGGACAAGAGTACTTATTAATTACCTTGAGGTGGGCATTGAAGGTACTGTATCCTTTGTTGCTGATGATACTAAATTGTGCAAAACTATGCGTTTTACCAGTTGCACGTCTCTGCACTCTCTCAAGCTCATTCATATCATCCATAAGGTATGGAGTCCCAAACTGCACTGCATACTCAAGGCGAGGCCTTACCAGGGAGCTATAAAGAGGTAAAATTTTGTTTTTATCTTGAGTTAATTTTTATGGAAGACAGTACTTTAGTTATTTGCTTTAGTAGCCAAAGAATTAGACTACCTAAAATTACACAGCTTTTCTATAAAAGAAAATCCCCAGATCCTTCTCAATAAGGATACCCTAAACACATTACTACTCATATTTAATATGTATTTAGTTATTTCTTCCAAATTACATAACATTGACCTTTCAACATTCAACCCCATTTGCCAATTTTGTGCCCAGTTTTCCAGTTTCGTTAATGACTCTACGGCACGGGAGTGGCAGCATCCTGCATAGAACATAGTTTTGCACAATTTAGTATCATCAGCAACAAAAGATACAGTACCTTCAATGCCCACCTCAAGGTAATTAATAAGTTAAAAAGCAAAGGGCCAAGGACAGACCCTGTGGTACTCTTGTCCAATCTATTATAAAGGAAACTTTTATTGACTGGTTCCTCAATTGTGTTGACAGACAATAAATAACAGTTCAGAATCTCTGCTTTGTCTTTACTTTCGTCAACCAATTGACCTCCTTCTGATATTAAACGTCCTACACCTTCTTGCTTTATTTTTTTAATATTTACATTTGTAAAAAATAATTTTGGATTACTTTTACTCCTTGCTGCAATACTATTTCCATCTCTTTATTTAGCTTGTCTGAAATATTTTTTGCATGCTTTATTGTCCTCCTTTTTCCTGATATTTTAACACATTCCATTTGCTTTCTGTATTTAACCCTCTGAAAAAACTTAACCAACTAACATATTACATTACAGAGATGACCCTTATACTTCTAAAGTTTGTACATCTAAAATGTAGTGTTTTAGTTCCTCCCTTATAGAGTTACTCCCTTATAGAGTTTTCTGCTTCAGTATTTCCTATACTCACCCATACAAATACTAGGGATTAATTTGGTATTATTACTTATTACCAGATCCAAAAGAGAGAGAGTTTCCTAGTACTGTTGCTGATAACACTGAAATAAAAAGTTGTCATTTAGCATATTTACAAACTTGCTAGTTTTTCTGAGTTGGCCTCCCCATTACTGTAGTCAATGTCTGGATGATAGAAGTCACCAAGATAACAACTTTACCTAGTTGCAAAGCTTCTTCCATTTATTATGGTAGCTGGGCTTCATTCTTCTTACTTGGCAGTTTGTAGATACACCAATGATCATTTTCTTCGTAACCTTTAACCCAGTTGAAATCGCTACCCAAAGGGATTCCACACCCTTCCCAATCCTATCCATGGTAATTTTTTTTAGTTCCTGGTTGTAATCCTGGCTTTACATGAAAACAATCTCCTCCACCATTTTTAATCCCAATATCCCTCCTAAAAAAGTCTTAACACCAGTCAGTTAATGTTTCATCCTACCAGGTCTCAGTTATACTAATGATATCACAATTTCAAATACATGCAATAAACTCCACCTCTCCCATGTTAGCTAACAAACCTTGTGCATTTTCCAGCAAGCAAGGGAGGTTACTACTTTTCCTTCTGATATTTACATAACACAATGGAGACTTGGATTTACGATTAACATATAGTTTTCTTTGTAACAGTGGCATCTCCTTAACTGGAATATTATGTGACCCCCTCACACCTCCCACAAAGTACATACATGAATTTAGAAAGAGTTACACAGTTATAGCATACGCATTAGCTTAAGAACAACATTTAGCCAATTGATTCTGTACATTTGATTAAAAAAAAAGAGAAACCTTATTGTAACCAAACCAGGCTGTCTCAGTAAAAATAAAATATTTCTAGGCAACTACACTTACATAGAACATTCCTGCATAATGAAATGTTAGCTTGCATATACCTTTATCATAATAGCATAATATCATATTATTATCATAGTTTTGTGTTAAAAGGATTGACTTTGTGTGCAGTTATTTCATTATTTAAATGTAGCAAATTTCAGTTTTATTTCCAAGCTCACTTCAAGGGCTGTCCCCTCTAGGACTGGAGAAAGAAAACTAGTAGTAGTAGTCAACTCTTTAATGGCCTAGGTATGACAACATTACATTTTCTCAGTGGGCAAGCAAACTATCACATATCTCTGGCGGAAGCCTTATCTTGATCATGAAGGGAGTCGATGATTGCACAGCCTCTACTCTACCTTCCACAGGGTACACAATCACTGAGGTTTGCAATAGGACTGTGACCAGTGGAGGAGTGGCAGGGATGCCTGATTGAAGATCCAAATGTAGAAGTTGTTGTCAGTCAGGCAAAAGATCAGCATATGTTCAATCACAAAAAGTTGGTCCACATGTCAGGAACACAGAAGGAACTTTGCAATGAAGAGAGGCCTGAGTGTCTATTTATGTTCAGAGTACATGCGCAGTGCTTCAATCTGAGTGCAGGTTTGTAGCAGGACTGTCTACACATTGCACTTGGGTCAGGACTCCTGACTAAGGAAACATGCACAGTGTTGCTGATCAACTCTGATGTGCACTGCAATGTGTTGAAAGTTGCATTACAATCTACCCCAATATGTAATAAAAGGCACTAAGTTTGCCCAGGAGTAGTAAGCCATAAGATGTTTAATGTTAAAAAGGTGCCCAGTAAATTCTACCTGCTGATTGTTTGCTATGGGTTACTGTTCCTGGGCAATTTTAGCACCATGTCTTGTTCTTATATGACAAATAAGTGGCGTTATTAGACATTTTTCAAGATATGTTTATTACTAAGCATTTTTGCAAGTTCAAATGAATAAAAAACAACTACAGTTCTTTCTTTAGCTAAGAAATGAATAGCTTTTTACACTGAAATTTAAAAAAATACCTTAGATAAAATTATAGACATTTTCTAAGCTTGTTGAATCTTCTTTGTTATTTATATGTTTGGTATTCATATTCAGTTACTAAATATCATGTAGACTAGAAAGGCTTCTGTTATTGTTAGTGCCTGATCAGCTGAGGAAAATGTTATGGTTTAAAATTTCCAGTTGTCTCAGTCTGTTTATGGATAATTCAGGATTTATTAATAAAATGTGTCTATTTGCAAAATAGCGGTATAATTATAATTATATTATAATTGCATAACCAGTGTAATTATTAGGGATGGGCGACATTTTTCTGATGGTTTTTGCAGCTAAAACACGTCCATACATCCCAATGTACCGTATATACTCCAGTATAAGCCGAGTTTTTCAGCCCCCAAAATATGTTGAAAAACTCTACCTCGGCTTATACTCGGGTCAAGTGCAAAAACGGTCGCCGGCGCCTAAGAATAGTAGCTGGCGCCTAAGAATAGTCTCCAAGAATATTCGCCGACGTCCAAGAATGGTAGCCGGCACCCAAAAACGAGACGCTGGCACCTCCAATGGGAGCAGAAACCTTACCAGAAGCTGCTGCATTTCTCACCCTAGGCTTATACTCGAGTCAATAAGCTTTCCCAGTTTTTGGAGGTAAAATTAGGTACCTCGGCTTATACTCGGGATGGCTTATACTCGAGTATTGAGAAAAAAAGTTGCATGATTTGGAAGTTGCATGAAAAACACCCATTGACTTTACTTTTTTAATATTCTTTGTTTTGTGAGTTATGAGTAAAAGCAAATCTGGGCAGATTATCCAACACTATGCTGCATGTGCCCTCTCTCTGACAAACCTCCTGCCTATTCAGATTTATTAATTCCTTATACACTCAATTTAGTACAATCCTTCGCCCAGCTCCTTCCCCTAAGGTGTCATCCTCCATCCCTTCTGCTCTTGCAGGTGTCATCCTCCATCCTTTTTCAGGTGTTGTCCTCCATCCCTTCTGCTCTGTCTGGTGCATAGGCCCTCCTGCATTGCTTCTCATATGTTCTGTTTGGCAGTAAGTCCTGCCTCACCATGTGCCAGCCAATCAGAACCCACAAAGGGCAGTCATCAGCTCTCAAGCTGATTCATGATTGGCCCACTCTCTGCAGATATCCATTGGCTGGGGGCAAAGCAGGTTCTGTGGCCAAATACTTCAAGGGAAAGGTGGAACAAACAGAGGAGGACAGATACCACACAGATACTGGATACTGCAGGTAGGATGAAGGACACCCCACACTAGAGGAACAACACCTGACTCAAAAGACAGGATGGAGGAGGGTACATAAAGGATGGAGGAGGACACATAGAAGAGGCTGCATAGAGAAAGGGGCCTGGAGGATGGCGGAGGGTACATAAAGGTGGGCATATGGAGGATGGAGGAGGCATGGAAGAGGGTTAAGTTAGGGACAGTACAGGGTGGAGAACTAAACTAAGGGAAGGCTCAGGGAACATGGGAACATGTGTGCAGAATTGAATACTAACATTGAGAAGGTGGGAGTTCTAACCCTAGGAAGGCAGGAGTTCTGACAGAGGGTGGGTATAGACATACTTTTCACCAATGCAGAATAATTCTTTGTAAAGGTCTCTGCAGCAATTACATCAGTTTAGTGGCTGCTTTTGCAAATTTACCAAATACGGCCAGACTTACTATAGCATATAAATTCAAAATGAATTCTATTTAAAATTTGACTTCTACAGTAAAACTGTGAAAAGGCGCTCTAATCAATAACCTAATATTTAAAAATCCAGAAAGCATAAATACAACTCAGTTTTGTCACTTAATCATGACATATTTTACTGAGTCAAAGGACAAAACAGTTTATTTCAGCCAAGATTGATGATTTTGCCCATTAATATAAACATTTCAGCAATGCCAAGTAAATGTCTTCCTAGGTAACAAACGTAAGCATTTTTTCATGCAGTCATTTATTAAATGAAGTTGTACCTAGGTAAGTATCAGCAAAATGTATTTAATTTACATAAATTAGCACAATGTCTTAATGACTACTAACTTCCTATATTAGTAAAGTGACTTTCCAAAGGATGCCAATAACAGCTATGAAATTCCCCATGAAGTTGGGGCAAAAGAAAAATGAGTAAATAATGGTGTGGGTGGTGATCAGGTACATGGTTAAATAGCTAAATAGTAGTTATATTGAAAAAGACACATATCTGTCAAATTTTTTAAGTGAAAACTTCCTAATACCTAATTGATCCAAACTAAGGGGGAACCCCCATATGAAGCTGTCTCATGCATGTTAAAGGGATATAGCACAAAATTGGATGCATTAACAGGTGGAATTAGATGCAACTGAACATGATTTTTTTATGATTGTGAAGTACATAAAACAAATTACCATGTTATTTTACCCACAATACAGCATTTCCCCCAGAATTTCAGTGCAATATCAGCTTCTTTCAAAGTAGCTCACAGTTTACTCAATGGGGCAAATTTACTAAAGGGTGAAGTGACTAACGCTAGTGAAAAATCACCAGCGTGACGCCATTTTGTTACTTCTCCAATTTACTAATGAGTGCTGGCGTAAATTCGCTAGCGAAGTAGACCTACTCTATCGCTACTTCACACCCTTATTTGTGCTAGGGCGAAAGGACGTAACTACGCTAATTCATGCGGATTTTACTGAACGTTACTTCACTCTTGCGCCAGACTTGCCTTCGCCACCTCAGACCAGTCGAAGTGCAATAGAGTAGATAGGGCTTGCTTCAAAAAAAGTTGAAATTTCCCAGTCCCAAAAAATGCTGGCGTCTTTTACTTTTTTAAGGGTGATAGGCTGAAAAAGATCGTAAATTTTTTTTGGGGTACCCTCCTGCCCCCCTACATTTCCTAACATATGGCACCTAAACTATACAGTTTGTATAGGGCAAAATAACAACTCTATTTTATTTTATGAAGCTTTCCCAGGCTTGTGTAGTGGAATGTATTTGCTGCTAAATATACGTCCATTGTACTTTAACTTGGTGCCGTATGCAAATTAGGCATCGCTAGCGTAACTTCGCTTTGCTTGACGAATTCGCTACCTTTCGCCTCCCTGAGCGCAACTTCGGAATTAGCGGCGCCCTGGCAAAACTTCGCCTGGCAAAGTGCGGTGAAGGCGTCGATATCGCATTTTCTGCGCTAAGTGAATTTGCCACACTGTGTTTGTGTTTTGCTGGTGCCAGTTGGTGAGCAAATTATATAATATTAAGTGTTAACTCCTTGGTTCTTTTCCATCCCTGTGCCCTAGTACCTCATTCAGAAAGTTGGTAGTAATCAGTATTTTGGGGCAAGGCATTGGTTCTTTGTGAATAGTATTTTAATGCAAGCAGTGTTTGTGTATTTTTAGCACTTTGCACTTGTAATCCTAAATGCACTCTCACTTAGTTGATTGCTTTTTTTCATAATTTTTTCCAATGTTTCTCTTTTTTAAAACCTGATTTGATGTGTCAGTAATTCTAGTGTTCCCAAATCGGGTTGCAAAACAATTGGACACTAATAATGGTTTTAACTCTGTGCACCTAATATGCATCCCATAATGATGAGATTCTGGGTGCAAACATTGCATTATGGGACAAAAACATGATGATATTCTCAAAATTGACTATGTACACTGCACAACATCAATACATAAGGCTTTCAGTTTTCTCTGCTAAGGACCCTGTTCGTTGGTCACATACTAAATGATGTCTTGCCAACCCCCTTGTAGTATTACACATTGATTCCACCATCAGGCTTATTGTAATTGGATTAGAAAACAATAGAAACTCTGTGTGAGGTTACAATGATGATTGTGTCTAGATAGGAATTTTTATCCATAACTGTCAAAGTATTAAGGATGAGAGTTGGGTTCCTCAAGCCTTAACAGTATGGATGAAGTTCTATATATTTATATAACTAGTAAAAACAAGGGCATCTGTATATTTACACTGTGTACCATAGCTTTATAATGCAATGAGCAGTCCTTCAAAATTTAAATCCATCAATAAAGGGGCAAACAAAGAGCTACATAGTCATAACATATCCTAGAAACTCTGAGGCCCCTTAAAAATGCTTATAGAAAGATGTAATTTCCATCTATACATAAGGATTTTGAAGGCTCTTGAAAGTAGGCTTAATTACAGACACAAAAGTATGATCTAAAAAGAAGCACCCAACTAGAGCTACAAGAATACCCTGTTGTTGTTTGATCTAAGATAATGATTACTGTGCAATTATGTATTTTCAATATTATAAAGTAATCAATCCTAATAGATATAATGTTGCTAAGTGTTCAGTGTTAAAAAAAATTTAAATGTAAAAAGAGTATAAGGGATCCATACAAGAAGGTCCCCTTTCATCAATTTGGTTGTTGGTCCTATGGAAGCATATTATTGTGCAGTGTTTTAAGAACACATATGTAAGGTTGCTCTTATTCTGCTTAAACACTTTATAATATTCTGTCCACCAAAAATTTGAGTGAAGATACACTGCCTTGGTAGGTTTCTGTCTTACTGTCCTCTTTTACTCATGCCCATGGAACATGCTAGATATGCTAGTTTCTTTCTTCTAAAATATTAGTTGCAGGAAATGTATTTTTGTTACTCTCTATAGGTTAATCATTAAAAGCTTGTGGTCTTCTTCTTGCCCATAAAATGGGAAGAATGATAAAGCAGAATAGGAAAAATACCTAGCCATTTTTAGTTTTTTGGTAATGAAGGGATTTCAAAGGGCATGCATGATATACCCTTGTTAATTGCAGCTGGAACAAGTTTCTGACTATGTTAATCCAGGTTAAGCTGGTTTGACAAAAGGAATGTAAATGCAGCCATGCAACTGGAGTCACTTAGGGGCAGATTTATCAAGGGTCAAGTAAGAAATTTGAATTCGAATTTTCAAATAGTTTTTTTGGTCAAAACTTACAAATTAAGTGGGAATAATCCAAACTTGATTTGAATTTGAAATTTAAGATTTATCTATAAACTCGATTCGAGTTTAGTCGAGTAAAGAAAAATTCACATGAATTCGAAATTCGACCTTTGAGAAATGGACCTCTTAAAGTCTACTGTCACCCTTCTAAGATGTTGCTTGGTATTGGAGGGACTGAGCTACATGTAGTGACAGGAACAAGTCAGACAGGATGAGTTGGTACACAATCAGAGTCTAGATTCTGACATTCAGCAAAAGTATTATTCAGAATGGATAAAGTGTCCTAAACAATATTTGACAGAAAAACTGGGAACTAAATGCAGTTAAATCCACATAAAAATAACCAGTTTGAACCATTGGTTCCATGTAAGCATACCTCAGACTACCAGCACAGGCACTAAAAACTGGACCACAATTAAAAAAATTTCTGTTCCCGCAGTGGTCCAGATTTCAGTGCCTGCTGAAGTTTTACTGGCAAAGTTAGAAAATGGGCCTATTCAAAATTTATAAGTATTAATTTATAGAGATGCAAATGCTAAACCTAGGTAAATCATTTAAATTGTTCTGACAAAAACCAGAAGGGTGTTGTCGCATAAACCTATTGTCTCTTCAAATTGTCTGGAAAATCACTTGCATTTACCCCACAATATAAAATCAAAACATGATTCCTAGCCTATTTCATGAGTGAGTCCTGGATCAGGTCTATCTACATGTGTGTAATGATACATAATGTATAAACATCATGGATATTTCTTGTTGACTCCCAAGATCTTCCATCAGGGGCCTATTGTTTCCAATCAATCAAATATTGCAACTAACCTCTGTCAGTATGAGAGTTGAGAAACCACAAACTCCTCAGCATCCTCTACAAGTACAACAGTTGGAGTGAGTTGATATCAAAATGGAAATCATTCTCAATCACGTTTTTATATTTGTTATATTCTAATTTCCATACAATCATGTAAAATCAACATCTTATGAACCAAGTACAGTATTCCATTAAAAAGCCAATGTGCTTCTCATGCACATATACAGTTAGTAATCAAGTGCAATACAAGCTTTTGATAGACCTGACATAAAAATGATTGTTCAAAAACAAATAACACTACATATAATACCTGAAAGCAATGAATGTGGTGTGCAGTATATCTTTATAATATAAGCCTGTGTTGGCACGCCATATTGTAGAGTTATTGCAGAGTTATACTGCTCACTTTAAAAATAGAAACAATCCACCTCCTTCCCACTTTCTTAAGATGTTCTAATTTTTTTTCACCAGCTGGATAAATAGAGCAAGATAATATAGCTATTCAAATGGCCAACTTGAACACAATCTGCTCATGTTGAATGTGGGCCAAAAACATACACCATAAGAGAATTAGATGATGTGTGGCCAGCTTTAGTTTGTACAGGTAGACATAATTATTTATATATTTGAATTTATTTTCAAGTGATATCTGCTAAAGCTGCTTCTTGAGTTAGGAATTTCATGCATACATTATAATAACAAAGCAGCCAGATGAAAAATAATAGAAGCGTTTGACTTATCGCTCAGCCATGGGAGTAAACATGTAAAACATAATATATTTTTAACAATAATAATATTTAGAGAATGAAGCAATAGCCACTGTCAATACAAAATATTTAGTATGGTTAGTATTTGGTCTGCAAAACCAGTGTGTTCATAAAATAAGTGATAATAAAACCTAAAACAAAATTACTTGCATGCATTATCTATTATTAATTTCTAGCTGTATTAAAGCCAAACTAGAGAGGGGAGAATTCTGATATTTAGTAGTAAAATTGTGGCTTTACCTGTATTACCCCACTCCCAAAAAAGAGCTGTCAATTTTTTTAAGGCAACATAACAATTCATAAAGAGGAAAGAAAGAAGCTAAAAGCAGGGCAGACAGATATGATATGTTTTATTTATTGTCCTGTCGATTCCTCAGAAGTGGGTGAGTAATACAATAGGTGCTGACTTCTACAGGTACTATGTTTAAATTATATTTTAAGGAAATCCTGAAATAAGCACACACTCCTGCGGCACAACCAGTAAGGATAAAAATTAGATCTTTATTCCATGAATTAAAAAAAAAAGTCATAATGCGTTTCGTATCTACAGATACGTAATCATAGGCACAATGTAACAATGTGCCTATGATACGTATATCTAGATAAGAAATGCGTAAGGACTTTTGTTTTTAATTCACGGAATAAAGATCGAATTTTTATCCGTACTGGTTGTGCCGCAGGAATGTGTGCTCATTTCTGGATTTCATTGCATCTCACCCCAAGGGTCAGAGGCGCTGCACCCGGGCCACTCAAGGGTGAGTGCAAACAATTCACACATATACATTGTTTATGTAACAGTGCCGAGAAGGCTGACCCCCTTTAGAGATGGACCTGGGGCTTTGCACCCAGGTCAATTTTCATACAGGGTGAGCTTCGGCTTTTTATTAGAAATTGTTAAATATTTAATATTTGGATAGAGCCACAGGTTTTTCTTCTTGTTTGCGTAAATTATACTTTACATAGTTATAGATGAATCAGGCTCAAGTTGGATTACTATTATTTTGGAAATAAAAGTAAATATTTGGGTCCAGTAATCCTGTATTTCTGGCCATGTTGGGTTAATATAAGGCATTTGCCCATGTCTTCACCACACCTAGGGCACATGTTTTTTGTGGACATATACATTTGAGAGGTTATTTAACAATGGTGCAGAAATTTGGCTTATTCTAATTTATCCTTTGTAGGGAAGTTTTTTTAGCTGATACAGACTCCAGCAAACTTGCACAGTTAAGCACATTATGGAAAGAAAATATTGACAGAAATACATCTGCCAGCACCATGAATTCTTCAAAAGCCATACTGTTGTATTTCTAGTTCTTAATTTTATAACAAGACCCATTTAAAGTTTCTATCACATTTCACAAAAAGGATAACAGATAAAGCTTGTAATTATTAGTCTTGTGTTCCTACAAGACATATTTGCTCTAGCAAAATTCTATCCACCCTAATAAGAAAATCAATGCAGTGTGTAATTAAACATTTAAGTATAACCTGTGAAAGGGTTTAAAGTTAAATTAATCAAGTTGACGTGAGTGCTGTGTCAAAAAAAATGTTTTCCTATAGGCCACTATGCTTAAATTAAAATAGGAATGCATGAGTAGTTCACCTTTAACACTGTTTGGTAGAAAAAAGCAGTATTTATAATTGTCTTTTGCTATACTTTAACAAAACAACAACATCAACTACCCCACCAACCTGTGTGACAGTATTGCTTAAAATATTTTACAAGGGTTGATTCTTCATTGTATGGTATGTGTGGGAAATATATACTGTAATAACAAGACTTTACTGTTTTTAGGAATATCTCATCACACCCTTTTTTGTTTTTGCTACCCCTGCACTTTTTCAGCATGATTCGGACAATAATCAACAGCAGGGGATAACAGAACAGAAAACAAAAAGACAGAATCTTGGCCGAATTCTGAACTGCATCCTGGTGCATCCCTAATTAATTTCCTATGTAATACTAGTCTTGTTCTAAGAACATGCAGAGTTCAAATCAAGACAACTAACCTTGTCAGCAGTAAACATTAAGGGGGTTATTTACTAAAATCCAAATTTATCTCATAATATTTATTAAAAAAAAGCTTGACCGAACTCCCATGCCCGAATTTAGCTTATTTATTAATAAGAAAACTCGATTTAATTGGATCGGGAAAAAACTCTGGATTTTCCCCAAATCGCTCGATTCTTTTCTATTTTTTTCTAGTTTCTGAGATGGCAAATTTTATGATTCTGGATTTTTGTATCGGGGTATAATAAAGCTCGAAAAATTCTAGGTTTTTTTCCCTCTAAAAATTCGATTTTTCTAGTGGAAAAAACTAAACTTTTTTTGAGATTTCACAATTTGACCTTTTATAAATAACCCCTATAATAGTCATATGACTGAAATTCCCTGTGTATATAGAAATATTACACTTACCCCACCTTGATTTAACTCTAAATGACCATAGCGGCGCAAATTCGCCCATCACTAATGCCAGATGTTATTCTACAAGCAAGATCTTATGTAGATTCAAAACATTGATGAGTCAAATGCTCAAATGTAATATAGAAAATGTTTCATTTATCCATTTAGAATAAAAATGTTCTCCTTAATATGTTTGCATCAAACTGCACTATCTTTTAAAATCACACTTTACACATCACACATTTCAGTTTTGCCAGTTTTTGGCCTTTAGAAACAGGCAACACTGTACTCAACCATGCCTCAAGCATACATTAATTGTATGTCTCTTGCTGAAGATTATACTTTATGAGGGACAGTAAAGGTTTTGCCAAAATTTAAATACTTTATTCCCCATGAAGGTTTTGCCCAGCTATTGTAGGTTTGGGCCTTCTTTACAGTTGAGAGGGGATTGGTTCTAGTAGGTGAATTATGTGCTAGGATAGATTTAGTAGTTAGTAGTTAATTAAGCAACCAGCGAGGAGGCATATAATGGTTAGTACCCTGTGTCACGTAAACGTGTGAGCAACTAGCACACACAGGGAAATACTACACTTGTAAGAATGGTTTACACAGGAGTTGATTTCAGATATAAAACAAGTAGTAGATCAGGAACACGACATTAGCATGTGAAATCCCCAAGTCCAAAACACTCCCGGTCAGAAATAAAGAGCTTCCCTTGGAGCAATCCACGATGCACATACCCTCCAGGCAAATCAAAACACAAAGGCAGGGAGTTCCTTTGGGCAATTTCAAAGGGGTAAGGAGCAAAGTGCCTTTGGGTAAATCCACAGAATAACAATACCTCAAGGGGATCCAGGTATAAACAGTCCTCTGGGAGGTAGGGAAATCCAAACTGTTGGAGGGAGTCTTCCTGCCTCCGCTAGGATAAATTCCAAGGAACCGCAGAGGAGTGTGTCCTGCCGCAGCCAGGTTACACCCCAGATGAACAACAACAACTCTCCGCTCCCTCTGGTATTTCTACCCTGCATCTGGTGACCCTGCCCTTTTCCCCACCCCCTAGGGTTGATTGGCTGGTAGGCCGGCCCTGCTTCTGGTTAAAGCCACCCAAGCAGGTCTGATTGGCAGGGGCCCTGCTGCATCATTAGGGGAGGGGTTTGTACAGCTCTTCTGTAGGGAAATCCTGAGAGCTCCTTTGTTTAAAGCTTTTTCGGTAGGAAAGTAGAACAAATAAGAAACACCATCTTGGATTGGATGTGTACTAGTCAGTTTGCTATAAATAAAATGGGGCCAGTAGAAGGGGGTTTTGGTCACACTCAGTCTTTGTCACACCCTATGGTGTCAATGCCACCAGTATACAGTAATGCAGTCAGCCTCAAGAATAGATAGATTCCTGCAGTAATACACCACTGTAAGTTTCGCCTAATGGTAAAGATTGTTTCCCCAAGGCAGTGTTGCTAACACTACATCTGTATATGTAACAATTTTTTTCAAGCACCACACTTATACTGCTATAACTGTGCCTTATGCTATATGTTGCATATGCTTGATTTGTAGGTAAAATATTACTGGATAGTTCAGCTAATGAAAATTATAAAGCCATACATTTAATATACTATGCTACCACTAAGAGAACATTACCTTAGGTATCTCTTTTTAAGGGGTGGGCAAAAGGCCACCCCTGACAACATAACATAATTTTTATTTTATTCAAACTGGGATTCCAGCTCTTTTTATGTAAGAGAGTATAATTGTACTATATTAGCATTCCCACCCAGTCTGAGTATAGAGAAGTACGTGCGCCTGTGGGGGTTGAACTTTTTTTGCTTTTATTCAACAGTTACAAAGTAAACCCAAGAAGTTTGAAATTCCCCACAGTATCCACCATATATAGAACACACAGTTGCCATCATCTTTTTATTAGATTCTCTTCTGACTATTATACATAGTGCTTCAATATCCATAATACAGTGATACCAGAACAAGAAGAAAGGAGGCATGTGTACTGAATATCTGTCAAATGATATCAGCATCCCATGGATCACACATGTAAACTTCTTTCATTAAGCATTCCAGAACTTACTGAAAACAAAGTAATGTAATATATTTACAGTTGGTTTCCTTTGAGGGGAATGAGGTAGATGCACTTGTGAAGACTTTAATTGAATGTGCACAAAATTTATGGCTCATTCAAACATAAAGCACAGATTATTATTATAGATATCTATTAGTTAAAGTGGAGTAAGGAAACACAGAGAAGACATTATTTATCTTCATGATCTCACATTTATCTAGAGAATTATGACTACGAGAATCACAGCAAAGTTTGAAACAGAGATATAAGTGCAAGACGCAAACAAAAAGAACAGTAAATCAGTTCAAAAATAAGTTAAACAGTAAGAAGTTTTCTTTTTATTCCAGTATATTTCTTGATGCTTATCCATGACAGAATTTAGAACCTTTCCTAAAATATCCAGTCTTCATAAGGTTATTTATTTCTAATTGTGATGATTGTGGTTTTCTATTTTTTTCTCAGCTCCTTTTTCACATTTCAATTCTAGAGGCAAAAATAATTGAATACTAGATTGTAATGAATTAATTAGTCTTTTTTAGTTTCCATGATTACTAGCAATTGTTATACCGCTAATATTATGAATTTGTGACACATGCAGTTCATTTTAACCAACTGGCTACTGTTCAACTGTTTAAAATAGCGGAAAGTACTGAAAATAAATTCTGTAGGTATTGAAACATCTTACAATCGGAACCAGAATAAAGAAACCAAATTGCCAAAATCTGGGAACCATCGTTACTCCAACAGACCTCCATATCGCCCATATATAATACCTACTATAGGTCATGCAATTTAAGACTGTACCAATACTACATCTGCACAAGTGTTGAGTTTTTGTTACAGGATATGAATGCTATATAATACAATATATACTAATAAAAGCTGTTTTAAATTTAAAAAAATCCAGTTAGAATCCTAGTTAAAAAACATGAAAAGACTGATACGCTTGTGAGAGGAAGGAGACACTTCCATGGAGGGCATGCTGTTTCTAAAAGTTGATGTTGTGTATGAATATTTCCTAGTCCTAAAAACAAAATAATCCACTGTATTATAATTAATGAATAAATTATTGTCCTAACTAAGTAGAGCTACTTGACAATGTAAAGCTAGGTAAAATTAATATTATGATAAAATTATTGGCTAGTCTTTCTAGCAATGTAAGCAGGTCACACAAGATTCATTTAAAAATCAATGCCGCACTACATAAAATTTACTCTGGTCAAGTTGTTACAGAACATATTTTAGCTTTCACCTTTGGTGAATACAGCAGTGCTGAAATAGTAAATTAATTTCACAGAGTTCATTATTTTTATGCTCTTCCAGTTGCAAGATTATAAAAAATGATCATTAACCTGACTTACACACTATAGAAACAAGAATTATATATGTGATTTACTACTACTAACAAATACCTTGATGCCCAACACCAGAATCCTTTCTAGTAAAGGAATTTTACGGTTTAAAGAGGAGTCTAAACCCTTCATAAAAGTGTCTCACTGACAAGGGTTGCTTATCCATATTTAAACATTTTTGATACCATTTTAGCTGATGTAAATTCACATTGTTTAAAACATGTTATGCATTTAACATTTAGAATAGAACAAGACAATTTCTGGAAGACAATACTGAATTATAAGTACATTAACATTACATTTGGTTTTCCTAAATATCTAAATGAACATGAAAAATTGAAAATAAGAATCAAAATGTTAGGCTTGTGTGTTTTTCTCATACTGTTTTAAGCCAACAGATGGTTGCTAAACATCTGTCATTTAAAAGAGGAAAATATTGTGTGCAGCCATGAAAACAACATCTTTCTTACTTAATATCAACAAAAAGCAGTTTTGTTTTGTATGTATAATCTCATTTTAGCAAATGGAATCCGGGAGTGTTCACAGGCTGTGTTTTTATTAAAGCAGAACTCTATGATCAGTTAATTGTCTTTGTTTCTGGATGGCAGACGTATTCTTTTTTTTAATTTTTATTTCTCAATGCTCTGAGGAATTATAAAAGAATTAAGTAATTGAAAAAAAAACACGGAATTCTCTCAGACATTTTTGTTCTCTGTAACATCTTTTATAAGAGACTATATGCAATGAATTATACAAACATCAAAGCTATTGAAAAGTGAATAAATATGAAAGATTCTAAGTTCCACACACATGAATATCATTTTCGGGTTGATAGAGTTGAATTGAAGATATATCTTCAAACCAAAGAACCAAGAACAAACATATTTTAATCACCACTAGTGCTTTGCTTTGCTTGAATACTTGGATGCAAGTAACTAGAGGGCAGCGGGTGGTCAATTTATGTATCATGGCACTCCAAAAGCTGAAGCGTAATTGCAAGCATTTTGGATATTCAATATTTAAACAAAGACAGAGTAGTCCAGATAACTATTAGAAAGGGAATATCAGATTTTGTAATTCTGAAGTAGTTGACAACCTGATGACATTTTAAAATGTAATGCATAACATTATTGTCAGTGGACAGAGCTGTGTCATCAATGCATTAAATGCATTAATTCATAATGGGTAACTAATATTTTTAAGAATGTCTGCCCGGTCATTTTTATGATTTTGATTAAGATTTAGGCAATATAGAAGCATTATAATAAATTATCCCATAAGAACTAGTTAGGAAGGTGTAAGGATTTTGCAACAAAAGAAAATTGCAGATAAAAATGTAAATAATTTTTTTAGATTCCAGATTTTTTAGCTCAAATTTTTGTACATTTATCAAAGAATTGAAAATTAGGCATTACAAACTGTCAAGTTTTTTTTAATAAAACTATATATATATATATATATATATATATATATATATATATATATATATATATATATATATATATATATATATACACACACACACACACACAGTCAGTGGGAGGTGTATTCTCAGCATTCTAGCTATATTATATTATACTATTTAAATGCATTGGTAGTAGTTATATTAGTAGTAGTTTGTTAGTAAATATGCTAGAGATAAAGCTAAATATCACAAAAGAAACTTGATTTTGTTTAATTGTGATTTTCTTTACCCCATGTCAGTATAATTTTGTAGGGTAAGTGCATGCCTTGGAGGGGAATTTGGGTGCAGGGAGTATAGAAATACACTGACTTTGGGAATTCAGATCAATTTTTAAGCTAATTTATAGGCTATAGGAAGCGATTATAGGAAAATAAGTAGTGATTGGTGACATTATCAAAGCAATGTCTGTCTCACCAGTGTTAAAGGCTGCTCATAATGCCGAGTGATGTTTTCCCATTCATTCGCTTAAACTATTCTGTGTTTTTCCCATGTAGGTGAGACCACATGGGCAGATAATGTAAATAACATGAGTACTTGTACATGTTATATGGTGCTTAAAAGGTGTGTTTTATTTTATCATAACAAAGTTGGGGGACCGATGGCATTAAAATGTCCCTCTACTTAATTTTTGCTCTGTTCTGTATCCTCACAATGGTTCTGGCTAACACGTTTTGTCAAATTTGTATCTCTAACAAGAATTTGCCAGTTCCTGCCAACAACATCACATATAGCCTTAAGGTGGCCGTAGACGTAACAATTAGATCTTTCATGGAAAAGATCTTTCCAAGAAAAGATCGTTCATTTCAATATACACGTGTAGAGCTGAATTGTCAGATATACAGGTAGATATACAGGTTGAAACAATAGAATTCTACCTGTATCTGGCGATTCAGCACTAACAATGGGCGATGTTTGGGCGCCTTCAAAAGCACCCAATCAGAATTTTCCATCCAGCCCAATCGACGAGCCGACAGATATTCAAGTCTTCCAACAATATCGGTCGGCTCTTTTCCCACCATACACGCACCGAATATCGTACGAAAATGAATTTTGTACGGTTTTTCTGTGCGTCTATGGCCACCTTTAGATGTAGATGTATTTTGTAATGTAATTAAATATATATATATATATATATATATATATATATATATTGTATATATATATATATATATATATATATATACACCGTATATACCCGGGTATAAGCCGAGTTTTTCAGCATCCAAAATGTGCTGAAAAAGTCTACCTCGGCTTATACTCGGTCAGCGGTACCCGACCCGAGTAGCTGAGATTGCAGTCACTTTTAATCATTCCTATACCAACAGTACACTTGGGGAGAGACTGCAATATCCCACAATGCCCTCTGTTGGTTATATGAAAGAATAACAGTGCGCCCTCTGTTGGTTATATGAAAGAATAATGGTGACTGCAATATCACACAGCGCCATCTGTTGGTTATATGAAAGAATAACAGTGACTGCAATATCACACAGCGCCATCTGTTGGTTGTATGAAAGAATAACAGTGCGCCCTCTGTTGGTTATATGAAAGAATAATGGTGACTGCAATATCACACAGCGCCATCTGTTGGTTGTATGAAAGAATAACAGTGCGCCCTCTGTTGGTTATATTAAAGAATAACAGTGACTGCAATATCACACAGCACCCTCTGTTGGTTATATGAAAGAATAACAGTGCGCCCTCTGTTGGTTATATGAAAGAATAACAGTGACTGTAATATCACACAGCACCCTCTGTTGGTTATATGAAAGAATAACAGTGATGGCAATATCAAACAGCACCCTCTGCACATGGTAGTGGGACAATGCACACAGTAATCCGTTTGGCAATTCTCTGTCACCATCAACTTTGCAAAGAAGTCCGGTTGATCGCTGGGGGGGTCGCTTTGGCAGAATGCGTTAGGACGCATATCTTTTAACTAATATGGAATAAAGTTACATTTTTAACCTCCATGGCCATGGTTGCAGGAGTGCGTGCAGATTTATTTTGAAGACAGAGTTTGCCTAAGCTACGGGTTCGGGGCACGGCACCCGGACCATTCGGCTAACTTGGTGAGTGAAAAGCTCTTTGGCTGTTTTCTATTATCTAACGATTGGAGTGAAGGGCCTGGGGTCTGGACACCCAGGCCAGATTTTTCTGCTTGGTAAGGATTGCCTAGCGGTTTACATCAACGTAAAAATTTGAGCAATTTGAGCATTACATGCATATATACATGCATATAAAAATAAGGGATTTGTCCCGTTAAGTTTATAAGTGTTTTGCTCTATTGATAGATTATAATCAGTCCAAAGGAGATTGGAGCCGGCATCTTCTTTTTTATTCATATAGGCTTATACTAGAGTCAATAAGTTTTCCCAGTTTTCGTAGGTAAAATTAGGTACCTCGGCTTATACTCGGGTCGGCTTATACTTGAGTATATACGTTATATACGGTATATATATATATATATATATATATATATATATATATATATATATATATATATATATATATATATATATATATATATTATTATGTGGTAGAGTGCCCAAGGAACAGTGTAAAAAGGTGTGTTTTACCTTTGAATTCTGCCCAATAAGAGATTAAAGCTGCAAGGGAGATGTTACTTATCAGAGCATAGTCTCCCTGTTTAATGGATATTGCTATCTGGCCCTGGATGCTATAGTGTTCTGGTTGAAATATTTTATTTGTTTTTCACATTAAACAAATAAAATCAATAAACAGCAAATATTATGCAGAAGAAGAGAAAAAAAAAATAGTAGTCGACTAAATAGTATGTTATTGTCAAAAAGTATACCATATTAGAAAATTAACAAGAACTAACAAAAATTAACTAACTAAGCCAGTGGATGCAAATGTGATAAAAGAAAGAAAAAGCCCATTAATAATCTGGAATGTTGGATAGATCTTTTACAGTTGAAGAAACCGCATTATATGATCACCAGTTTTAGAGTTGCATATTTCAAAATAAGGAGCTACAGTGTTCTGGGAGGAACAGGCAATCCATTTCAGTGGTCCAGTTCGCATTTTGGAGCTCACCTTCCACAGGAAGGCTATCCTGTGGAAAGGGTATTTGAACTTAATTGGAAGTTTAGAGAGTCTCTCAGCAGGGCACAGCAGGTAGCAGACATGGCCGTGTTAGGAACTCCCAGTGGAGCTGGGGGTGCCGCTTGCTACTGCAAGAAGCAGAGGGAGCCTGTGGCTGTGACTAAGAGCCAGATTTTGTTGTCTGTATGGGTCATTGAGGAAAAGCCAGGAGGCTGAGAAATTCCCTCAAAGAGTACAGAGTACAAGGGTGACCACAACCTTTTTAGACTGGTAGTCCACAAGGGGCCCAGTATAGTGAGGGAACATTTCATATGAAGGTAGCACCCAGTGGGCAAGTATTTTATTTTTATGGTTTGTTATAAATACTGAAATGGTCACCTCTGTTTGTGAATGACTTACTGTTTGGGAAAATAAACCAATGTTTCTTTGAAGAGCCCGTGTGTTCCTTTTCCTATGCTGCCTGCCCTACCATTTGCTAAATTCTCCCCAAAGTTACGTTTTTTCAGCCACCAGCTTGCCACAATATATATATATATATATATATCTCCTTATCTGGGGACCGTTCTCAAGATTATTCACTACAAGTGAGTGCTGATCCTCTATTCACATCTATTTCAATACAATTGATCGTGCACCACTGGAACACTTCAGTCAGAGTGCGGGTACTGTGGGACATTATATATATATATATATATATATATATATATATATATATATATATATATATATATATATATATATATATATATATATATAGTAGTTGCTGCTTACAATTCCCACAGTGGAATAGTATTGATGCAAATTGTGTTTAATGAACTAGGGCCCTAGAACACAATTATATGGTGGAGGTTTTGGAGTATGTTGAGATGTGAGTTCTTCAAAACACAAATCTGAAGAAAAACTTTTCACAGAAAGCAATGTCCTAACTCCTTATAAAAAACAGGGTATATTCAACTACTTCTCTTCAGGCAGTCACCCTACACCCTAGACTACTTGCTCTAAGAACATGACTTCTAATGAACAGCATTTTGTATGTTACTCAAATATGTGAGATTGCCTTTTCCAGCAGCCCATGCTCCTAAAGGCACATTAGGAGCTGAAACTATTGAAGGGGAACGCCACAAAAACATAACTTAAGCTTTTTGAAAAGTAAACATATTTTCAAGCAACTTTGCAATATACATCATTTAAAGAATATGAAGACTTTTCATGATCTTTAATGGTTTCTTTAGATTTCATCCTCCAAACCCCACAATTCCCTGCACACATGTATGGAATGCATTTTAGGACATCATCAGGAGAACACATGCTCCTGCATGCACTCTCATGAAGAATAAGTATGCAGACTCGTCTCTTATTCTACTCACTTATCTGAAGATAAGTGAGTAGAATTTGTTTACGCCAATTTAGATCAATGTTTCACAAATTCCTCTGCAGTTTTGCGAATTTCGCGCGAAATTCGTGGCAAAGCAAAAGGGGACAAATTCGCCCATCCCTATTTATCACATAACCTAGGTAGGAGGTTTCTTTTTCAGCTATAGAGCATTTGGCTGGGTTAATTGTAAGTCCAGCTTTGGAAATGGGCAAATTACTTTGTCTAAATGGACAAGATGAGACAATTAATCCGAGCTAAATATGATGACATATCAAGATAAGCAGCACAGTATGCACTGTGTGGCGTTATCACTATATTAATTAGCCTCTGAAATGTGGCTGGTGCCCCATGTAACATGAATGGCATATGTGTAAACTGAAATAACCCCTGGAGTTTTCTCGTGGGATTCTTTATCCAATGAAATCTGCCAGTTACCTTTCGTTAGGTTAAATGTAGATATATATTGGGCTTCACCCAGCTGGCTATTCATATTATCAATTGTGGGCCATTGCCAGTTGCTTTGTGTTCTGCTCAGATGAAAGTTCTGATAATTCAGAACAGTTGGGATAAACTTGCTCAATGATATTTGGGCAACATTCTGTGAGAATAGTACACATATTAGTTGGTCTGTCAAACAACTTTTTAAATAAATTCGCATGAAAAATTTCATTTTCCTGAATTTTACTGGGCATAATCATAGTCTACTAGACCAGTCTGACATATTACCTTGAATGGTCCTTGCCATTTAGCTAGAAATTTATTCTCAGAAGATTGCAATTAAATTAGAACTTTGTCATCTGGTGGAAATATTACTCTTTGGCACATTTGTCAAACCATTGCTTCATATGTGACTGTGATATAGTAAGGTTAGCTCTGGCAAAAAGATGCTCTGTTTTAGCCATCTTATTTAATTTATCTTTCATAGAAATTACATAATCCACCAAATTATTTTGCTTAGATTCAGGTTTCTCCAAGTTTTTACTTAATTACATTTAGTGGTCCTCTTGCCCACCTGCCATATGACAGCTCAAATGGGGAGATACCACTAGATGCTTGAGGAAACTACCTATTTGCAAATATTAGATTTGGGAGTAACTGATCCCAATGTTTTGCATTTTTTTAGGGTTTGGTTAAAATGCTCAACCAGATCATTGGTTTGTGGATGGTATGGAAAGGTTCTTACTGCTTAAATACCTAGTAGCTGGTATATCTGTCTCATTAAACTGGACTGGAAATGTGGGATGATATTGCAATCTTACTGACCAAGCTAACTACTTGTACCCTCACCAGGGATCCACTCACTTAAACCTTTTCGTGAGTTACCCAAGCAGACCCAATCTCTGGCCAATCATGTACTAACGGCCACACGTATGCCCATAGCAGCCAAATGGAAGTCCCCAAACCCTCCAACAATATCGGAGGTAATCACTAGAGTTAGTAGCAACAACATTTTTGAGGAAAGAATAGCTTTTCTACGAAACAAAACCCCCAACTATCTGAAGGTTTGGTCTGCTTGGGTACTCAATGGTCACACTTCACAGGTTTGAGCTATATATATGGGTGTATATGGCAGAATTGTATTTCTAACAATGACATAAATGCATTACAAATGTATAAACTCACTCCTCTTCTCTTCTGAACTTAAAGGCTGAACGTTCCTACTATAATCTATCCTCTTCTTCCTTTTGATTTGTATTACAATTTTATTTCCTAATTTTGTTTTATTCCCCCCCCCCTCTAAAAATACTTTGGTACTTTGCAATGTTGTATGATTGTGAAATTTGCTTATTATTGCAACATAAAAATCATGAGTTACAAAAAAAAAGAAAATTTAGAATTACTGTACATTTCCACGGTTTAATGCTGCAAATAAAATCATTTTCTACAATTTATAGGTACTAAACATTTTCTCTACCTTTCTCTTTTGAAACTGTAGCAGAAGCCAGCTGATTAACATACCTGTGAAAAAGCATACAAGGCATTGTGGGAAATTGAGTCTTGGCTGAACATTGTGCAGAAAGGGACAAATACTGCTTTCAGTTGCAATTACATTTACAAGTAAATTTGAAACCAAAAAAAAATGTGTTGCTTAGAATAAAATGTACTCATTTTAGGCAAAATGTTGTTTTTGTGTTTATACCCCGTTTAAATTCTAACAATTTTATACAATCGAGATTTAAAACAGATCAATGTTTTTGAAAATTATTTAATCTACTTTTAAAATAAAAATAAATTAAATCTGGGGGCAGATATATCAAAAGGAAACTTAGAGCTCAGCACAATACAATTTCACTGCTCTCTGTTTATTTCTAAGGGATTTATAGAGGCGGTTTTATCAAATGGTGACCTTTAACTTTCACCCATTGATAAATGCACCTCTAAAAATCCTATAGAAATTATAAGATTTATAAGAATTATAAGGAATTTTACTGTGGTGAGCTCTAAATCTACCCCTTGGTATTAGGGTTTTGAGGCTGCCCTAGCCAGCAAGGATAGGGGTTAATTTCTGCTGTCCCTTGCACCAATCAGGTTTTGTGAGAGGTTTTTTAAAGGGCTGTACTGGAGTTTCTCCCTGCCTGAGCAAACAGGTGTTCTCTGTGTTAGTAAGGGTGTTCCAGCAATAGTTGGTGTTTGAAAATTGGATTGTCTGACTATGAATTTTTGAACCTTTTGGCACTGTGGTTATTTTAAAATTTGTGTGACGTTTTCTGTTTCTCTTTTGGTCAAATCATTTTGGTGCTTCTCTTGATTATCAGATTCCCCTGTGTTTGGCTCAGTCTGGTAAACTGTTTAAATACACAGCCTGTGTACTACTGTTCCCAGTGGGCTTAGTTACTCAGCATTTCAAGCACTGAGCTTTCTTCCACCTGCACAGGCTCATTGATTTGCACATGACCTGGCTAGCTGCACTCCAGTTTGTCAGCCTACCAGTTTTCTTTTTAGCCTGTAGCAAAATATTGTATTTAATAATCATAATATCCCTTCTCTGTTTCAGTTTATGTGGTCCTTCTGATTTAAAAATATAACATTTTGCTCAGACCAGATATACAATGGATCCTGCTGGGTGTACACTAATATCACTTAGCAGACTGCAGCAATGCACAAGTCATACTGAATCTACAAATGCAAGTTCAGCAGTTACAGGGACAGGTGGCTCAGGCTGAAGCCAGTCCTACAGCTGTTGATCAGCCTGCCTTTGCTACTCTGAAAATTCCCTTTCCTGATAAATTCAGTGTCAGACAGGGAGTCCGGGGCTTACCAGGGCTATCACCTCAGGGGCTAGCACCCCCACCCCAGTTCCCCGCCCCAGCAACAACTCCCCTCCACCCCTGGATCCTCAACCCCCTCTGCACACACTATTTTATTGTATTGTGGCCATGATTAGGGCTGGGGGAGTACAGGTGCAGAGCCCAGTTGGGGAGCAGGTCTGGGTCAGTGAAGCATGCAAGGGCTGGGGCCCACTGGCCCCGTCCCAACCCTGGATAAATTTGAGGGTAATCGGGTCAAACTTGGAATGAATCAGTTCAGAAGTCAATTTATAGGAAGAGTTTAGCCACAAATATTAAAGATAAGTTGGCCAGAGTAGACACACCTGATAATTTTGACAATTTTTTTAAAATGGTCATCAAACATCAAAATTGACTGATGGTTGCTGGAAAGGTAGAAGGAGGAACTGGGGAATGTCAGCAGTTTCAATGTCAAATGCTCCTTCTACAAGCAAGCGACTCCAGTTGGAATAACCTATAAAATATGAGTTCATTCTGAGCCCTATTTCTGTAGCCAAAAAATTGTGGAGTACACAAAATTGGTTGTACCATTGGGGGAGTCCATTATGCTGCTACCTGCCCCAAAAAACTCAAGAATGCAGATTCAAAAGGTTCCTATCAGTCAATCCCTTTTCTCAAATTCATATAAAGTCTTAAAAATTAAGTCTTAAAAATTCTAGGTTATTTATCATAAGTATATACTGTCAGGTAAATCATCATCATCATATTAATGGAACAGCATTAATAGGTTCAGAAGTTGTGGCAACCTTCAAGGTTGCAGGAATGGTGGCATGGGCTGGGCTTACACCAAAATCTAATATTTGTCAATTGACCTTAGAAGTTGCTGATGGCTCTCCATTGCAGTCAATTCGTGTTTCTCTGGATATCAGTACTGTTAGTTTACTTTAATAAAGTGCATATGAAAAAAGTTTCATTTGATTCCCTACCAAATCTCTCCTTTGATGTAATTTTAGGGTTTTCATGGCTCCTTAAAAATAACTCCCAGATTGATTGGGTCAGGAGTACAGTCTCCCTTCCTAGTTTTATGAATTCACAAAGTGAGGAATTAGGTTTAACTACTATTCTATGTCCAAGCTATAGAGACTCTACCTTAATTAATATAGGTATGGAACCTGTTATCCAGAATGCTTGGGACCTGGGATTTTTCAGATAATGGACCTTTCAGTAAGGATTAGATCTGAGTTTGGATCATGTACAAGGTAGTGTTTTATTACTACAGAGAAAAAGCAGATAATTTTTTAAAATTTTAATTATGTGTGTAAAATGGAGTCTATGGGAGACAGCCTTGCCATATAACTTTCAGGATAAGAGTTTCAAGATAACATATTCCATGCCTGTACCATTCTACCCTCTTATTATTGATAATTTGTGAATGTTTTTGTTAAAAATGAAGCTGAAAACTTTCACCCCATTGGACATATGATTGTCAGAATGTTTGCTGGGTGCAAGTTTGAAGAAGAGGTTTATGCAATCTTCCTCCTCAACAGCAGGTGCTCCCTTTTTTGTTAAAGAAAATGTCCCAGTATTGACTATAGCAATTGATTTGTATAACTGTCAAAAGTAGATACCCTTTGCCATTGGTCACTTAAGTTAATCAAATTAGTTCATAATGTATTTTTTGTAACTTATAATTTCTATTTTTGTAGAATGAGAGAGGGACATTATATATAGGGTTTGTACATGCATTCCGGAAGAGTCCAAATAACAATAGCGTGTTGGAGTAGCTCATACATGTGCTTTACAGCAACATTCATGTAGTCTAAAACCGATTAAGGCTTATATTAAGATTTGTCTCCAAACATATATTGCACAGTATAAAAGCAATCATAAAAGAACAAAGAAATAGGAGAGGAAAGGGGGAGGAGGGGAAAAGAGTTTAAGGTTGAAAAAAAACATATACCCTGTTTCAGTCTGTGATCAGTTTGTATTGGAATTACAGAGAAGTTCTGAAGGGGACTAGATTTTGAGGATGTGGGGTATTTTATTCTGTATGTGAGCCAGGCTATGTTCATATTGCATAATAGCAGTGATCTTGCTATGGAGATTACTTGGTTAACAAGTTTTTTCTTAATGGGTTTCCCCAAAAGGAGAGTGAGAATATCTATTCTCAAGTGCCCTGCTCATTACCTGTCTTATAAGAGTCAGAATGTCATCCCCGAATGTCTGTATCTAGGGGCAGGACCAGAATCACAGTTTATTATATATTAGATGTTCGAGGGGCATATAACCTATGTATTTTAAGGGGTACAAATGGAAATGTTTTGATTCTAAAATAACCTCGAAAACTCAATTTTTTTGTGGAAAACACAACTTGAACCTTAATAAATCTACCTCTAAAAGTCTTACAGACCCGTGCCAGGTGTAATGTCCACAGTTTTTTCCTGAAATCTGTGTATGAGCTGACCTAGCTTGTGTTCCAATTCTGATTAAATACTTCTGGTGCTTCACTTGACTTTGAGATTCCCCAGGTAAACTGTTTATCTAATACACATCTTGTGTACTACTGTTTCCAGTGTGCTCTTTTACTCAGCATTTCAAACTCTGAGCTTTCCTCCTACTGCACTGGATCATTGACATATAGACTTACACAGAACTCACCTGGATATCTGCTTTCTAGTTGATTTGGCAGCTTTCCAATTTTCTTGTTAAACAGTTGCAAAATACAGCATTTAAGTATTGTAATTTCCCTTCTCTGCCTTAGCAAATGAGTTCATTCTGATTTACAAACACTTGGTGTGCTAACATGCCATTGACCTTCCTATTGATGTTCCGAGATTAAAGGATCTTGCTGTATAATGAGAACTTCTGCTTTAATTTTAGTATTAAAGTAAATTTAATACACTCCACCAAAAAAAAATAAGAAATGAGCAAATGATGGAATTTAAAAAAAAAATGCATACATCAAGATGCTACAATCTCTATAATTGTAAAACTTGATTTGTAGAAAATGGCTAATGTTAATCAATTAAGTTATTGCAGAATATATTAACTAATACCTTAAAGAATTAAATATTTCACCTTGTTATATTATATATTTCCAAAAGTTACTGCAGTTATTATTTATCTTTTATTTTAATATTTGTGTGTTTTTATTAAATTACTATATTATAAATGTTAAGTTAAATATCAGTACATTTTAAAATTAATTACAAAACGCCGCAAAAATTCTCATTACTCGCAAATTGAAATCAACACTTACACCAACACTATCTGAATGGATCGGAGAAATGGAGGAAACTTGCAAATTCGAGGAAAATCATAGTGATTCTCAAACCACTATACGGAAACAATGGGCCACTTGGTTGCCTTAGACTCAATACTGTATCTCGAGGGTCTCCCAAGCTGATATAGATATGCCTGGTATATTGTCAACTTAAATTTATTTGCCTCTGCCAAACTATATCTGGAAATAACACTATTCGGATAACTACATATTTTAACAGATTTGTTATGTTAATATTTTGTTACTTAGTATTGAGGTATTTAAGGTTTAATTATGTCATGAGTGTGTCAATGAACTCCTTTATACTAACCTACCTTTACAGTAAATAACATTCAAAGCCTGGAATCTTCCCTTCCTACCCCTCCCCCCATTTAATTAGTTCTAACCTAGTTGACACATACAGTACTCCTCAGAAAGCAGACTATAGGCCACACACTGATTTCATTTACATACTATACGAGAAGAGCTATATCTTTATCACCAAATATTTCTATTTCTTTCTATCTTAGATTATAAATGAGAATCATTAAGGTATTGCATAAGAACTACAAGTATATCATGAACAATTTATGAATGTAAAACCACTACAAAGAGGTAGTGTTGCTTAATTACTTATGGCAAATGTGTTTGTTTAACACTGGCTGGAACATCTTAAAGGGGAACTCCACAAAAACATAATTTAAGCTTTTTGAAAAGTAAACATACTTTCAAGCAACTTTGCAATATACTTCAATTACACAATATGCAGACTTTTCATGATTTTTAATGGTTTCTGACAGTTCCCTAAGCCTAGCCCCCCTGCTCTCCTGCTGATCTGACTACTTTGGTGAGCTGGCTGACTACTGTTACTTTGTATCAACAGCCAGCTGTCCTTAGACTGCATCCTCCAAACCCCACAATTCCCTGCACACATGATTTCAATAAGGAAAGGAACATCATAGTGCAATGCATTGTGGGTTATGTAGTTCCTGCATGTTGTTTGTAAGCTTTGGAAAAGTTGTTACAATTTGTAACATCAGTGTTTTAGTCCCTCCCTCCCTGCTAGGATTTCAAATGATGCAGAAAGAGAAGAACTGTTAAACTGCTGGATTTCAGCATTGTAATGGCATTTATTCATATTTTTTGAAGAAACAGGTAACCGTGATGGGTATAATAGGGGTTTCTTTGTTATGTGGCCCTCTTTATTAAATTTTGGTTTGGATGCCGAAGTTCCCCTTTAACTTAACTTTAATAAAAATTAAAATGATAAAACAAAACTAAAAACAAAATAAAAATTGCTGATCTTGAAAGTTTGTTGGAAACAATTAAAGTAACTATATGATGGTTATATTAATTGTATGTGTGCATTTGTATGTCTTTGCGTGCGTCTGATATCTAGATATATAGTAGTCTGTTAAATCTAGTCAAAACTCATCAAACTGTGCTGGCACAAACTGACAGAATTTGTATTGCATTGTATTCAACTACCTTATCCCTTACTAACCCTTCCAAAAGCTTTCCTACCATTGACGTCAAACTAACAGCCTGTAGTTTTTATGCTGAGAATGGGATCCCTTTTTGAATAGCAGCATCGCATTGGCAATGCACCAATCTCTTGGCACATCAAGAATCTTGAAGAAATTAAGTAAAAGGTTTGGCAATCAGAGAATACCATCCAGTGATAGACCTTTGTTTGCCTTGTTCTAGTCTCTCGAATTTCCTCCTCCGTCACCTATGCATCAATAGTTATTTTAATAGAATTGGATGTATAAAAAAGGAACCCTTCATTAGCTGACTTGTGTAGGCAGATGAAAAATAACAGTTGAAAATCTCTTTACCTGACAAACTCTGTGCATTTGCCAACAGACAGCTGAGGTTACTAGTTTACTTTCTGATATTACTACTTTTCTCTCTGATATTTATATTACGCAATGGAGACTTATCTAAGATTATTGTTAGACATTTATCTTTTTAACAGCAGGATCGCCTTAGCTGGTGTGCTACTGTATGCACCCCACTCACCACCCCTATAAACTTTTTAACCCCACTACCTGGTCTATGCTAGTTTCCCCATAATACCATATCTCAACCACCCAAGCATATTTTAAACACTACTCCAGACTTTTAACCATTTTCCCTTGCACAGCAAATAATATAGATTGTATCCTCAGGAAAAATCAGCCCAGTGCTCTATGATTCCCAAGCCTTCTCTTCTACACCAAAGCTTTTTTTTTTTTAAAGAAATCATAAGATATTTCCTTAATGTTAGCTCCTAGATCCCTGAGCTGACTCTGTAAGGTCCTCCATCTACCATTACTTTTGTTATTAGTACTTGTACTAATATATACCAAGACAGTTGGATCATGCTCAGCTCCTGCTAGTAATTTGTCTAAATGACCAACCACAAGTTTAGATTTAGACTTATTTAAATAACTCAGTTTCAAAACTGAACTGGTAAAAAAGTAATTGGAGGAGGGGGGTTAGTTAGTATACTGATTTGGTGTTTAGTAAGGGGCTTGGGTGACAAATTAAAAAGTACTGTATTTGTCCTGCCAGCTAGAAAAAGTCAGTGTGGGAAAAGTCCATCATACAATTTTTTTGAGTTGTCACCCGAAGACCGTGACTTCTACATGCTCCAGTTTTAGCTGGATTATTTTCAAAGTCAGATTTTTAGCAGCTTTGGGGAAAAATATATATCTCTAAAAAAAAATTCTCTAAATATTCAAGTTTTCCCATTTAAAAACTCAGAAAAAACTGAGGTTTAATAAATAGGCCTCATGTTATCTATTATATAGTCCTGAAAAACTACAAGTATTTTTTTCTATTTAAATAAAATTAATCCTCTTTTCAATGTATTTAGAATCTCACATCAGCTACAGGTAAAAGTTTTCCATTGGTTATGGACCTTGTATCTCAGTTTAAAATTTCCAACGTATTTAGTTACAAAGGGATGCCCTATTGAGTATGGCACACCTCCATTGTCAGAATTATCTGTCTTGTATGCCAGTGGTTGGGATGTTAGAAATTATGACCCATGTGGAATAAACTTCTGTTAACAATACTCAAATCTTGTGGCATATCTCTCGCACAAAGCTTGACTGGTGATTTATTTTTTCAAGATCTCAGTTTTTTTTTAAATACCCTTATACAATACAAATAACAAAATGTAATCAATGGACAAAGAATAACAATAAGAATATAATCATACACACACTGCGAAGCCCTAAAATAAGGATGATGCATTAGAGTAGTATGGAAAGGGAAAAATAAAATAAGTATAGCCAGGATCCTGGTGCAAGAAAAGAAATTAGTTGATGCCAAGAATGGGAACAATACATAGGGAGGTGTAGGCCCCAGAGGAGAGTTTCCACTGATCAGTTCCATTAGGTAAAGAGTACAGTATATATAAAGTCCAAAAGTCTACTCACAAGTATAAAAAAGCCCAACATGATTCATCATATTAGGGTCTTTTCATTGCATGAGGGTTTGAGATCTACGTATAATAAACAGAAATGAATAGCTTACTACATGCTAAAAATGTAAATGCAAATGCTATCTCATGCTTTAAAATTCATTGAAAGTTCGTTCTGTCAGGGTAAAAAGATTTTTAATTAAAAAAATAGGAAGAAATAAATGCATCTTGTCATTTACTGTATGTTCCCTGAAGCAAATATTATTCAGTCATAAGCTAATCATAAATTTTGCTTTCAAAATAGACCAGTTGTATTCCCCATTTAAATTTTAATGATGTATCCTACTGTTTGCTTTATTTAATGTCTTAGCAAAAGAATGTTGCAGTTGAGATGCTCATAACTTTTGCTGAAGGATCTCTAGATAGTAAATAATTTCATGGATTACAGGAAATTACAACACGGGTAATAGATCTGTTATTCAAAAAAGCCCAGCAAACTCAGAATAATCCTTATATTAAATTTTCGCAACAGTTCCGACAATAAAATTGGCTCAATGGGAGATGGCCTTCCTGTAATTCAGATAATGAAATGGGGGGATAATGGGTTTCTGTATATGGGACCCATACCTGTACTACCCATTATTTTATTTATGTGATATGTGAATAATATATGAGCAGTTTATTATTATTTAACTAACAATTAAATTGGATTCTACTCAACCTATCCTTTTACTGTGGCACATAATAACAAGCCCAGTGCACAACTAAGAATTCTGCACTAGATTTGTTGTTTTTTGATATGCTACCTGCAACTAAATTGTTGATCTAATATAACAGAGCACAATATAATTTAGCTAGGTTTATGTGACTAGCATTTAATCTGACATATGATATAAAGTTGTACTGACATTGGAAAAGCAGATTATTTTTGTAGGGATGTAACAACTCTTTCAATAATAGTTCTAGTCTATTATTACTATTATATCGTAATACTATAATGGGAAGATAAGATTTTGAATGAGAGAGTTACAGACCTAGATTTTCTAATGTTCAAACAGCTCCTTTTCAGACTCCTTTATTGTAACAATCATTGTTTTCTTTAATGCTTAATGAAAGCCGTTTATCTAAACTGTAAAGTTGTGCAGCTTCTAATAACCATGTGATATAGAGAGAACATTAGGTGCACAGTTAGTCTAGTGGTCTGGATGATAGCGGATATTACAACAGGAAAAACATGCTCATATGGGATTTGCATAATTGAAAATAACTGGTGTGCTTCATCAACCATGGATCTGAGTGAGTACATTCTGTTAGGTTACTATACCTGCATCTTAAGAGCCTCATTGCCGCAAAAAGAAAGCATTTCAACAAATCGCCTACATAAAAAATGTACACATGTGTTCTTTACCATAGTATTGTTTATATTGTTACATTTATAAAAACACTTTTTTATTTGTGTTGCAAATTGTTCATTTAAACTATGGATTTAGCCCTATTTATGTATGCCACTTAATGCATTGCATCTGCATTCAGCACTTGCATGTGTGAGAGAGAGTGTACAACCCCATCTGGAAAATAGTGTTTCTTCCTGCATTACCTTGAGGTGGAATGCAGGGGAATTACTGTGTGCCCAGGAGGTAGGAAGCAGAAAGTGTGACAGTGTGTTCTGCAGAGATACACCTAAGGGAAAAAGTTGTGAGTAAAAGTTTGTATTGTTTTGGATTAGTGATGGTCGAATTTTTCCCATTTCGCTTCGCTGAAAATTGTAATGTGAAATTCATGAAACCAGAAATTTGATGCCTGCGTCAATTTTGATGGTGCCGTTAAAGTCAATGCGTGTCCGAATAGTGTTGACGTGCAACGGTTTTGACGCAAACGACTTTTCCGACATGAGTCCAAATTTAATTCGCCGAATTATCGCGGGAGTTTTGCAAATTATTTGCCGGAGGCGAAACACGGAAATTCACAGCAAATTTGAGCCTGGCGAATTTATTCGCCCGTCACTATTTTGGATAAATAATGTTAAGACTGCCTGAGACTCAAATGCAAGTTGTGAAGGTACACTGCTCTTAGAAAAATGCATTTTGTTGCATATACAGTATGTGCTATTAAACTTAAAATAAAATGCAGGCAATATCTCCCAAATTACCCAATGTTTTAAAACTTCTGCTATTTAAATAAATTTACACTATTAGGGATGAGCAAACTTTGTAGCCCAGTAAGGTTTGTAGAGACAATCCCAATTTATTTCCATAGAAACTCCGCAACTTTTAGTGTTGTGTTTTATCGCACTTTTCTTCTTTAATAAATCTATTATAGGCTTCAGAAAATATTCTCACATTCGTGTTTTCATGTCTTTTGCCACTTTTTTTTTAAGTTAATTCAATTTTTGATTTATGAACCCCATTTAATAATGATAAATAAAAGTTATGCTTTATAATAAATTATTCCCAGTGTGCATCTATATCTGCATTTTCTAGATAGATAGATAGATAGATAGATAGATAGATAGATAGATAGATAGATAGATAGATAGATAGACCAATATTTTATATATAAATCATTAATCAGTACCCACTGTTCCTTGGCACAACAGAAAATGTTGGCAAACCATAAAACTTGATTATAATAACAATCTCTGTGAAATGCTCTCTTGGCTTTTGCAGGAAACTTTAAAAGCTTTCCACTGCAAGGAACTGCCAAAATATGTTTTGTTGTTCTGATTAGATTGATTTTTGTTGTGTTAAATTTACTATGCTATTCACAATGTGAGGCTGTTCTAGTGTTGTGAAGGGGGATATTGATTCACTATTTTAAAAATACTTATTACGTTGCATAAGAGGCACTAAAGATTTTGATTACAATATACGTCAACTTGGCAAGCCAAATCATTAAATAGGTATGGAGTTTTGGAATGATGCATATTTCTCTGATCTGGAATCCAGAAGGAAAGCTTCATGCAGCATTGATTTTATCTAAACTAGTATATCAGTATTCTTGATGTACTGTACCTGGAGATATATTAATATATTTCTCTCACTGGGTCAGTTTTTATAGTAACGCATAATACATCTGAATCTAAATGTAATGCAGTGAAAGAAAGAAAATGTAAATGCCCTTGCACATCATTTTAATGCATGTTAAATATAAGAAGTAGACTGTGCATCTACGGTTTAATGCTTAAAGCTTGCTTGGTATTTTTTTTGTATAAGGAAATTTAGATTTAAGAAACTAAGTTTTACATTTTTTAGATATATAAAGACAACTGACACAACTGATCTCTTACTTTATGTTTAATTCATTGATATTATAAGTATAGGATGCCTTATCTAGAAACCATCTCCTATTTTAAGCAAAAAATTAAATTACATTTTTAAAAATAAATTTCTTGTCCTCTATAATAATAAAACAGTACCGGTATTTGATGGTAACTAATCTGTATGAATCCATATTGGTGGCAAATAGTTATGGGTGAATCTGACCTATTTTGGCAAAATTCTCCGAATTAGCATATTAGCGTAATTTTTTTTGTGCGACAATTATTTTCACCCATTGAAGTCTATGGTCATAATTTTTGCTGTGAAACACTATGAAAATGTTCGCTCATCACTAGTAGCAAAACATTCCCATAGTGTTTATTTTGGGGGTTATTTACTAAACTGATTTTTTTTCTGGTCGAGGTTTTTGGGCAAAACTCGAATTTTTAGAGAAAAAAAACCTTGAGATTTCTTATACCCCTAAAATGCAAAAAGTCCAAATCTGAAAATTCGCCATCTAAAACATGTCGAGGTCACATATACGTCAATGGGAGATGCCCCTTTTACAATTTGAAGATATTGTGACCTGCGCTGGGTTTCGTCCGATAATCTGAAGAATTCTGGGTTGTCGGGCAATAATCCAAAAAAAAAATCTATTGATTCTGGTGTCGAATCCAAAAAATGTGTACGATTCAAGTTTTCACTCAATTTTATCAAGTTTTTTCTTGACCAGACTTTTTAGATTTATTTTATTGATAAACAAGATAAAATTGTAAAATTGTGAATGGTAGTTTGGTCGAGCTTGGTTTAATAAAAATATGAGATAGATTTGAGTTTTAGTAAATAACCCCCTTAATGTTTAAATGATTTTTAGCAGGTTTATGGAATGGAGATCCACATTACAGAAAATCCCAGGTTCCAATTATGCCTGATGACCAGTAGAAATATAATAAGGGTTGATACAACACGGATTGCATGACCTGTGTCTGCCCCATGAGCACAATGCTGCCTAAATCAGCTCTGTATTTAACAGGGGCAGTTTTTGGAGAAGTACTTACTGTAAGAGTCCCTGTGTAACATGCCTAGGTCAAAAATTTTTTAGTTTTTTTACAATATAATGTGCAACCTAAGGCTTAAGTAAGATCACGTAAGTGAAGGTCAGTGTTTATTTGAATTAAGCTGTCATACATTGTTAAATTTATTCTGTAACCTGTAATATAATTCAACAGGATATGTGTTTCCTCAGATTCTGTGACCTAAAGAAAACACTTGCCCTGCTGTATAATTCCCACATGTTTATAGAAATTCTTATTGACCAAACGGCTTTATGAAATACTTATGAGTATTCTTTAGCCTCTATAAAACGTAATTTGAATTGACCTTTTGTGAAAATATAAAGCTAGTACCATGTTAGCCCTTCAATATACACGGGGTAAAAAATTCTAGAGATTAAAAATTAATACAGATCTGTATAGATAATAACTTTTAGATGAATTAAAAAGGACTTTTCACGTTAAGAAATCATTTCAAATCCCCTTCGATCATATTAGTTCAAAATAAACTACATTATATAAATGATTAAAATGTTATTTCCTTGGAATTACAGGGGCAGGCAATATGTGATTGACAGCGCAATTTTTTAAAATTGTTTTTCAAATACATTTATAAAAGGTAACTATGGATGTTTTACTAGAAAAAATACTTTTATGATACAGCTTTTTATTTATGGAAGACAGATCCCCTTTAACAGAAAATCTTATAAAGTGTCTGAGTTGTATGCAGTTAGAATAATGTAAAAATGTATATTTAAAATAATGTTGAAACAGGCACAAATCTGCTAATGAAAATGGTGTCTACCCCCAGGACACAAATAAAATGAGGGCTGTTAGCACACTTATAATCTTCCTAGATGTTAAGGAACTGTTCCTCCATCTCAAATAAGATGAAGTTGATGTTTGTAGAGTTGATAAATATCATGCAAATATACAATTGGTTGTAACTTTTGGTTGACCGATGAAAAAACCTGGTCACGAAAGTCTGAATATCTAGTCATCTGGTCTGCAAAAATCTTTCCAAATTAGTTTTGTTATTGATGGAACACTGGGTTAACAGAGTGCCAGAGGAAGCACCCTTTCCTCCGTTCAAGTAATTGGCATTTGCATCATTGATGATGAGCCAAAATGCACCGTGAAATCTCACTGTGTCTGTGTTTATGTATAATGAAAACATTAGGCAGATGTTTTGTGATAGAACAAACAGCAGAACATGGACTCTTTCTAAAAAATTAGAAAAGGTAACACTTTAGCAGGTCCATGTCTACCAGGCAAATAAAAGCAGTAAACTGGCAATACCTTTATCAGAACTAAATAGATTCCGTTTTTTCTCAGCATACATTACAATATACATTGTTTGTAGGCAAAATAAATAATTTAGACCTCCTTAACCAATACAAGATGCATTATTTCTGCCTGAAGCTAGTGCAGGATTGGTGCTCTTGCCATTATGCAGGCTACACAATTAGGCAGTACAAAGAGTTGCACCTGTTAGTGGAGGATGCAACTCAAAAAGGACAGGTGCATTAAGGCCAAAACACATTTTGTATTTTCTCCTTTGAGAGATGAATCCTTTTTCCTTTAGGAAAGTGTGCTGTTGTATATCTCCACCCTTATATGACCTTCAAAAATGTAGAACTATTTACTATCTAATAGTCTAATCCAGTAGGTGACCTTTTTGTTTCTTAGATTGCACAAAACTGCAGTAAACCTACAGATGGAGCATTTCTCATGACAGATGACTAGCCACAGTGAATACATTTAATCAGATGGTACAAGAATACCCTGTGGTGGCAAAACTCTGGACTGCAATCACTGACCATATGGACACAAAGGATATCTTGTTTTTGCTGAATGGCTGTCTGCCAGAAATGACCAGTCAAGATTATGTGTAGAGCTACACTAATTGATTTAAAACGTACCTGCTAGAAACCTTATTTAGAAGCAGTTTCATACAGAAATTATATAAAATATGGTCCCATAGTGGAAAGAAGACATTAATACCAGGTTGAAAGAACTTCTAAACAAGTTTGACTTTGTCCTATGTATCTTTGTTAAACTGAGGAATAAGAGATATTCAGTATATTTACTTCTGTGTTTCTCGGGGAGATGCCAAGGTTAAACACTATTGCAGTTAAATATAGATAGCAAACCACTTTGCTTTTCATCTTTTTTCCATTAAACCGTGACATCAACTAAATATAAACCAAAAGATTTTGATATGCATTTATTACTACAGACATGGCCTTATTTAAGTGTACATTTGACATTTATTTCCAGATGGCCAAACTCAAACAATGCCTTTTCTATTCTTATTCTCCTGAAATAATCCTTTGTGTTTGTGCAGTCAATTTCTCCAAGACCTTGGAATTTGCTATAAAACTGCCTTTTAATTGTGGTTTTACTCTGCTGTCTATAGCTTCTTACTCTTATACTAATAAATACTCTGGTTCAGCTTATTGTGTGGGTATTTCAAGTTTATCTGTTCTCTGCAATCCATTCATTTAGTTTTTTAATATCATTTGCATGCTGATGATAGTTTAGTAAATATATTTAGCCTCCCTTCCGTTAACCTCCTCATTAAGACCCACATCTCTCAAAATAGAATGTCCTTCCACCCAAACCTGACCATACTCCCCTTTTTACAATTAATACTGATGGTATACACATCCACCCTGTTGATTCAGCATGCTTTCTTTTTCCTGTCTCTGTCTTTCTCTTTCCCTCTGTTATCTCATTAGTAGCACTGTCAGACCTGTCAGTAATATAGTCTCAACTTTTGCTGAGAAACTCTGCTGCTAGAATACTCCTCTCATTTAAAAGAGACTCCTTTGCTGGTAAAATATGTATTAGGGAACCCCATTATGCAAAATATAACCTATATATAATATAACTTTCTCACCTCTTTACATTCGTACATCTTCCTGCATATGTTCCCTATGTCTTTAAACATACTGTAAGTTCAGTATCTGAATTAGTCTTGGATTTTACTGACCATTGCCCTGACAACTGTAAATGACCAGCACTTATAACCTTTCTACCCACCCACTTTGGGAGCAAGTTGTGTGCTGTTTGCAAAGTAAATATGAAACCCAAATTATTTTTGTTATTAAAACAGCCATACCTTTTATAAATGTATTTAAAAAATTGAGCTGTCAATCATATATTGCCTGCCCCTGTAATTCCAAGACTGAAGGAAATAACATTTAAAAATGTATATAGACTCTCATGCTAGATTCCTCCTGTTCTCATTTAAGAGAGAGAGACCACTCCTTCGCTGGTAAAATAGTTATTAAGGGACCCTATTATGCAAAGTATAACTTAAAAAAGCCTTTCTGACCTCTTTACATTCGTTGGTATTCTGCATATGTTATTGACTCTTTCATTTGCCTTTTCATAGTACTCACATCCAATGCCATCTAACCCATTAAAACTTTCTCTCTTGCTGGTACCACCCTCTGGAATTCCAGAAGCCATGAGTGTCTCTCCCTCAACCTCTTCTAAACTGATTCTATCCCTTTAAACATACGTTCTGTATCTGATTTAGTCTTGGGGGCAAATTGTTGCCATTCTGCTTAAGAGATGGGATAAAAGGTAGCTCAATCTCACGTGAGCCTGCAGCTTTCTTTTAGACAGAGGAGAAACTGCACACAGACACCATGCTTCTCTTGCTTCAAAAAGACATAACTTTATTTACACTTCTGCATTAGCAGAAAAAGATTATGTCACATGACACTGTGTCAGTATCAGATCATATGGGATCTGTATGAGAGCACTACCATTAATACATATCTTAACACAAATTCACAAAGCGCAAATTTTCGCCAACGACCGCTTCACCAGGCGCAAATTCATTACCACTATGCTAATTCACTAAAATAGGATGTTGCATCTCAGCAGTCAATTGCTGACAAATGTTTGCTAGCGTTACTTCGGCTTTCATTTCATAGCGAATGTTTGCCAGTGTTTATTTTTTGTTTATGCTTAGGTTAATTTGAATAGGACTGGTACCTAAAAGTCTTATGGACATCTTTTATAGTAATGTTGGTGCAAAAGTGGCCACTTTTTAAAACAAATGTCCAATGAGCCATAATAAAGACAGAAGAGATCCTCTAATGCCCTAGACATGAGCCCACCCTTATATAAATGTGGCATGCCCCTCAAATTAGTTATGTTCACACATAAGTCTTTAATAATTTGGACTTTTGAAGGCAAAACCGCTTTAAAAAAAGAAAAGTCGACTGCATTTTTGACAACATTAATGCATTTCCGCGATACAGGATATGATGTCACTGACATAAGATTGAGGAAGATGTTGCTTCGTTTTATCAGTTTGCCTGGTCTGAGGTGGCAAAGTAAATTCTGGCGAAAGAGGTAACGTTCAGTAAAATTGACACTTTTTTAAATTTGTGGAGTAACGACTGTTCACCAGAGCGAAAAGTCCCCTGGTGAATGAGTGAGAATGAACGTTAGTGACGGACTTGTTCGCTAGTGAATTGTTCTCTATGCCAGTGAATTGGGGATGTCCCTGCAAATGCCATTTTTGGCAAATTGACACTAGCATTGGGCTCTTTGCCCTTTAGTGAATCTGCCCCTTGGACAGCTGACAATTGTAAATGACCAGCACTTATTACCTTTCTATTTATGTCTGCAATAACCCAACCACTTAGAGAGAGCAAGCTGTATGGGACAAGGTCCACCTTTGGTACAAGATTAAGTGGATATCAATCTTGTTACTACTCATATGCATATTCTTTTGTATTGCCTGTTCTATTACTATTAGAGTACTGTAAAAGTTTACGGCACTGTACAAGTTTCATTAAAAAACGATAACAGATATTGCAGACTCATGTTTTATTACTAATAAAAGCCATACAACATAACTGTGTTCAAAAATCTTTCCCCAATAATATTGTTTGTATATATACAGGTTGTACAGGTATACATAATAAAGCAACATTGAAACATGCATTAAATTAAGTAATGTTGGTCCAAAGCATGTTACTGTATCTAACTAAACATGGCACAAAATGAAATATTGTATTTAGTAGACTGTATGTGCAGTGTGTACAATTATGCCAAATGTCAAAATGACAAAACTTCAGAAAGTGAAATTTTTTTTCACTATCTTGTAAAAAATAAAATCTCATACAGCTTTCACAAAGGTCAAATGATTTTAGTGTAGAGCACTCTATAACAAGCAGACTGAGGTAATGAGTTATTCTCTGTGTATTAAAACAAGGTTTGAAACTTTGTTCATGAAATATCCACCTCTCTTTGTAAATTTAATTATCTGAAAGCATTAAGGCTGTAACTGCCAAATGGTCTCACAGTTAGTAACAGGCTAGAAATAAAGCATAGCACACTGAACCTTAGGGATTCTCCTGGCCTCCTTTAACAACCAAGTTCGTTCACACAGTTTCATTAAACAATTAAAATATGAGGTTTGAAGGTTACTCTATAAAGGACGAGTAAAACTAAACTTTCAGAAAGAGGTCATTGTTCAATCCATCAGGCTAGAAACACTTAAGTTAACAGTGAGTTAACACAGGAGAACATTTACCTAAGATGTGTGTTAAGTGAATTTCAATGTATTTTAAGCTTTTAAAAGCTATTCTAGTATATAAACATCAAAGTGACATTATAATTAATGATGTGTTTTTATGGGAGAACTTGTAAGTGAAAAGAAGACTGCTCATGAAAGAATTTACATTTGCAACAGATATAGGAAGAGACTTGATCTAATTTTTATTTTAAGAAAACTAACTGGACCTCTAACAACAGAACATGTCATATCTTCTTGTTTCTACTTCCAGTCTTTTTAACTCCTTTGTGAAAGAGCTTTTTGCCAGTTGTGCTAAGAAATTAGCTCTCATGTTATAAGGCATCAGTGCAAATGGTAACATTTTATTCTGCAAGGTTTTGATATTTTCTATATTTTTCAAATCATTCCTGACTATAAGGAATATTTCAGTAAAAGTTATTAATAAATTAACATATTTATCGAAGCTCACAAACAAACATATATCCAGCACTCAAAACAGGTTTCTCTTGTACATATATCTCACTCCCACCAGTCCAAATACAATGTTATTGGTAAATTCTGTAACTGCTCACCAATCAGTTCACATGGTTCAGATGCACATCGCCCCGAATCCAACACTTATGGTCTCAAACGATTCCACCATGAAAAAAGGCAACTCTACCACACATTAAATATGAAAATAAAATAATCCCGTTTGCTAACTGGACTGATGTTGTGACCCAGGTGCTGCTGCCCTGAGTCCGTTGCTAAGGAAGACAATACTACCAAGAAATAATACAATGCAGAGCACTCCGGGACTCAAGGATCGCTTAATTCAGCATATAGATTTAAAATCATCCATCTTTATTAACACATCTGATAAAAACAGCATCCGATGTCCTCCAGGCCACTTTTTCTACCTTCCTCTCCTTGTCAATTTAAACCTAATCTAATCTAATGCTTTCTTGTTCCGGTGATCCTGTGCATTGCGGGAGGAAGAAGAGGAGGAGACAGTGGACTTCTCAAAACTACTATCTGTACATCCTGTGTCATCATAGGAAAAACTCACACACTTTCTGTTTCTTTCTTTTTGTTTCAGAATTGATCTTGGTTGCGTCATATTAAATTTTCTGCCTGACTTAACATACACACAATCCTCTTCATAATCTCTACTGTCGTGGTGAAATTTAGAGGTCTTAATTGCCATAAACTACTGTTCAATTTCAGCTAGTTTATATCATGTTCCCACCTTTCATATTTGTTATAAGCATTGTTTACACTAGCAGCTGGTACTTTAAACTGTTCTTGGAGCTCTAGTATATCAGTGTTTAATGCATTCAGTATCCCTTGATTCAGTATTGATTTTGTAATACCCTTGGGATCATCCCCAGCGATATATATTTCTCTGGAGCTGTGGTATCCCACCAAATCTTTAATGGTTTACCATTAGCTTCTCTAATTTTCAAAACATACTCCCGTCGGATGAGTGGAGTACATTAGTATAGTCATAATTAAAAATGGTTTGTGCCTTTCAATTACAAGGTCACTATATGGTTCAGACATGTTGCTGCTTTCAAAAATGTATACAAATAATAAAGTTTATCACTTCAAAGCTGGCTCCTTAGCTTCAAACTGATACATACAAACAAACAAACAAACATATATTCAGCACTCAAAATGGGTTTCTCTTGTCCATCTACTGTAGCTCACTCCCAACAGTCCAAATACAAGGTTATGAGTACATTCTGCCCAGAAAAAAGTCAACTCCACCTTAACTTATACCCAAAAAAGAACCCTCCCATGAAAAGTACCATATTAATTAACGGCATCATATGTAGATGTTATCCATTAAAACATTCAAGTTAAAAAAACTTCATAATTAATCAAATCAGAAGTGTATATCTAGTCCACATGTTACAAATGATGATTCATTTCCTCTTATACAGTAATTATGTTACAATTCATGTATCTTTGGGAAGTTTGCTTCTCTAGAAGCAAATTTAATTATACACAAAAGTTAAGCATTAATTAGATAAATAAATAATTTTTTTCATTGCAGTGAGCCTTCATTAATACACATTAAAAATAGCAGCTTATGTCAGGGTTGCCTGGTCTGTAATTTATATATCCATCTAACCTCTGCAAGTCACCTCCCCGTGGGCCCAGGTTGCCCATTCTATATCCTGTTACTTTTATTACACTCCCTAAAAATTGATGGGCGAATCTGTCCTGTTTCGCTTTGCCGAAAAATTTGCTAAACTTCGAAAAAATTTGCAAAACGTATTGAAGTCAATTATTTTGACACACAGCAATTTTTACACGCGCAACTTTTTTGTCCAAATGCATTAAAGTCAATGGGCATCAAGATTATTTTGACACAAGCAACTTTTTTTTTTTGCAGCCAATTTTTTTTGCCCATGAATTTTTGCTGCAGTTTTGCAAAACAATTCACAGGTGGCAAAATGCAGAAATTTGCCGCTAATCCATGCCTGGCAAATATCCCTAAAGTATCTTGATACCGTTGTATCAATGTTGTATTAACTTTGTATTGAAGCTGCTTCCTATCAGAATATGTTTGCTTTATCAATTCATTTAAGTGTGAAGAGGCCTGTTATCTCCGGTGAGAGAGAGAGAACTGTAGCAGTAGATTTTAGAAAAGACTGAATAAGGGAGATTTAGCACAATTCACAAAATGGCTGCTTTGTGCAGGATGGTTTCTGGATTGCTTTATGAAAATCCATGTTTGTGACCTAGCTGTGAACTGTAATAGTATTTTATACAAGCAAAACCATGAATTATAGCTATGGTTGTCTAGTCACAGGTAACCTCATGCACAGTGTTTACATAGAAAACAGGTGATAGAGTCAAGTTGTTAAGATGACAACAGAAGCTGAGATACATCAGAAACAGCCACAGTGTCAATGGTAAATGTATGCTGTGGGCTTTAAAATATTTACTGGGTGGTGTCCAGGTACAAGAGACTTGTAAGAGAAAGCTGTTTTGCTGCATCCACCCCCTTGAGTCTGTCACGGTTGACACCCAACACCAGAACAAACACCAGGCACCCTGGTCTCGGCTCGTGCTTCACCAGTAGTGTGACCACCTTTGGGCCTCGGGAGGAGCCCTCGGCTTACTTGGATGCCACCTGGACTTAAACGAGAGGTGCAAGATGAGGGTTCTGGATAGGCAGAGGGGCACGACAGTAAAGCAAAGTCTTTGGACAGAAGATCGCAGTACAAGGCGTTTAGGCAAAGGAGTAGTCAGATCAGGCCGGGTCGAGGCAGGCAGAGAATAAACGTTATCAGACAGGCAAGGGTCAAACCAGGAAGTCAATCAGAGGGTTAATCAGAGGCGGTAGTCAGTAATCAGGCAAGGGTCAGAATCCAGAAGTCAGAATAGTCAAATAGCCAGGCAGGGGTCAAAAACAGGAATCAAACAGGTTCAGAATATAGCACAAAGCTCAGAAGCACCAGGAACAAAATCCTATCATGGGCAATGACAAACTGTGGGAATGCCCCTTTAATACTTTTGAATTTGGCGCCATTGCGCGCTGACGTCATTACATCAGCACGCATGTGCCTTTAAATCCGGAAGTGCGCATGCGCACGCACTAGGAGAGAGCCGGCACAAGAAGAGGATCGGCGCGGCGTGACGGGCGTCCCCGTCAAGGGGGCGGCAGGCGTCCCTGCCGTCCCCCCACTAGACCACCAGGGTGAGACTTCGTTACAGAGTCATTGTTACCTGTCTTCAGAAGCACTGCATTCATAAGGTCTGGGGGGGACATGAAGGCATCACCCCCCCATCACCTACCTGTCCACTAATTTGTCACCTAAAGGCACAAATTAGGAAGCTCCTGTGGGTGCAGACTGCAATGGGTCCTTAAACTCACCTGTAAGAGGTACAGAGCAGAACACTTTCCAGGCTTCAAGTCCAACGGGAATGAGTATTTTTGCACCCCTTTATGTTCCTGCACTTGAGAAAAAGGCAGATATAAATTACCCATATATAGATTCATATTTCTGATTACTGAGGTAGACTGGAGTCTCTGCTATTAAATGTGTGTTAAGTATTTGAATAAAATCATTGATGTTTATGCGTACGGCCCTACCTGTCAGTGCAGGACGTATGGGGGTTAAGTTCTCCTCTCTGGAGGCAGGACAAACATAATTGAATCTTTTAGACTCCTCCTCTTCCTGTGTCTCCTGTATCTCCAGTTTTTTGTTTGTCCTGCTCGGTGAGCCCCCTCTCTAGGTTGTGTGCTCCCTTAGTAATACATGCATGAGCCCTTTTTCATTTTTTTCCTTTTTTTCTTTTTTTCCTTCATTTACTGAGCCCCTTCCATCATAGGTGTTGCTCTGCTGTTCATTCAGCGTTATTCCCCAGTTATTGTGAGCCCCTCCTCCCTTCTAGGGCGGACTGAGTGTGCTCCTTTAGCTCCTATATATTTTTTTATTCAGGGGAAGTTTCAGGATGACCGGCGGGTGTACCCCCCTGGCAGTCCGCAACGGCATTTAGCCTCCCCAGTGGACCATTACCTCTGTGCCAAGGTGTCTGCTTGCGCAGACTGCATTCCGCCTTCTAACACGCTCCTACGAGCCTGTACAGGCGCAGGAGTCGGCAGATTGTTTCCGGTGAGCGCCAAAACTACCTAGCGCATCCGGATGACGTCACCACTGGAGGCGGTCTGAGCTTCTAGACTACACGCGCTTCGTTTCGGCTGCGCATTGATGACGTCAGCGCTTCTGATCGCGCTCTTTCTCTGCAGCTCCTGAAGGGACACGAGTTAAGTACTTTAACTTCTTCTCTATTATGGCACACTCCAGGGAATTAGCAGATCTTATTGAAGATCTCTCAGAGCTAGTAGCCTTTCCTAAGAAATCACAAAGAACATCTAGGAAAAGACTTAAAAAGACAGCACATGTTCCATCACCATCCCCACCCAAACTATCTAAAATGGTTCCTTGTCATCACCACTCTGACTCAGACATTGAGTTGCAACAACCCAAGTCAGTTACTACAGCTTTAGTACATGCTGTTCAGGATACCAGTGCCTGTCAAGGAACATTTTCAAGGTTTTTATTCGAACTTGTTTCTTGTCCCCAAAAAAGACGGTGGTTTTCGTCCCATCCTAAATCTGCACTCGCTCAACAAATTTGTGAAGTATCAACGCTTCAAAATGGAGACAATTCGATCCATAACAGCTTCCATTCCAACGGCGGCTTTTATGACAAAAGTCGATCTGAAGGACGCTTACCTTCACATTCCCATTTTCCAAGATCATTACAAATACCTGCGTTTCTATGTACATCAGCAACATTACCAATTTCAGGCCATGCCATTCGGCCTCACCTCGGCTCCACGAATATTCACCAAGGTCCTCGGAGCTCTAATCGCTACAATTCGCCACAAGGGCGTTCATATCTTTCCATACTTGGACGATATTTTGATTTTCGCAACCACTGCGGAACACACAGCGCAGGCAACTCAATTTTGCATTCGACATCTCACAAGACACGGTTGGATCATCAACTATCAAAAAAGTATCTTGTGTCCCAGTCAGAATCTTCCTTTCTTGGGCATGATAGTGGACTCCACTCTTCAACGCCTTCAACAATATTCGAGATCTCACCCTTTCTCTGTCAGCCCAACCAATTACTGCCTTCGACGCCCTCCGGATGTTAGGCCTAACAATCGATGCAGTACCATTTGCCAAATTCCACATGAGGCCTCTTCAGAGAGCATTTCTGAGTCAATGGAACGGAGATCATCAGGATCTTTCCCAGGTAATTTTTCTCTCTTCAACGGTGCGCACCAGTCTACGTTGGTGGTCTCTGCATCACAACCTGACCAAGGGCAGGCCTTGGCACTTGCCTCCACTCCTGGTCATCACCACAGATGCGAGTCTACGTGGGTGGGGTGCAACCTACCAACATCACAGTTGCCAGGGCCTATGGAACCAGCAAGAACAGAAGCTTCATATCAACATTCTGGAGATTCGGGCCATCTTCAATGCTCTCCTTCACTGGACTCCAATCTGCCAATCAGCTCACGTCCGGATCCAGTCGGACAACTGCACTGCTGTTGCCTATCTCAACAAACAGGGGGGCACGAGAAGTGCAGCAGCAATGGCAGAAATTGCAAAGATTATTCGCTGGGCCGAGTCCTACTCGGTACATCTCACAGCAATCTACATTCCAGGTCTGCTGAATTGGGAGGCCGATTACCTCAGCCGCAACGCTCTGGACCCGGGAGAGTGGAAACTCAAGGCTTCCCTATTTCAAATGCTAACAGAGAAGTGGGGCACACCGTGTGTGGACGTCATGGCGTCCAGACACAACAGTCAACTCCCAAGATTCTTCTCCAAGATCAGGGACCCGATGGCAGAGGCTGTAGACACGCTGGCTACTCCCTGGTCATTCCAGATGGCCTATGCCTTCCCACCACTTCCTCAGAGAATCCTCACGAAAATCCGTCAAGAGAGAATTCGGACGATTCTGGTGGCACCAGCGTGGCCTGCACGGACGTGGTTCGCAGACATAGTCTCCATGTTGGAGGATCAACCTTTCCAACTTCCTGCACTGCCGGATCTTCTAACGCAAGGTCCTTCATGGTACCCAGGACGTCCACAAGCTGCATTTGACGGCGTTTCTCTTGAATCCAGTCTCTGGAAAAACAAAGGTTTTTCAGCACCAGTAGTATCTACTCTGCTAGCAGCAAGACGTCCATCCACAGTTCAAGCCTACCACAGAGTTTGGCGTGTTTTTCTTTCTTGGTGCGAGGCACACAGCATTCTATGGGACAGTTGTCACTCTCCTCAAATTTTACAATTTTTGCAAACTGGTTTTGACATGAAACTTAGCATAAATTCTCTGAAAGGTTCAGACATCTGCCTTAGCAGCCCTTTTTCACACTCAGTGGGCACTTCTGCCGGAAGTCAAGCTGTTTTTTTCAAGGTCTTTCCAGACTCCGGCCACCATCCAGGCGGCCGGTTCCTCAGTGGGATCTCAATCTAGTGTTAAAGTCACTTCAACAACCTCCATTTGAGCCTTTAGAGTCCGTAGAGTTAAAATATGTTACTCTCAAGGCGGTGTTTCTTTTAGCCATAGCTTCGGCTAGGAGGGTATCTGAACTGGCTTCACTTTCCTGCAAACCTCCCTGGTTAAAGTTTCACCCAGACAAAGCAGTACTTCGTACGAATCCGACCTTTTTGCCTAAGATGGTCTCAGATTTTCATGTCAACCAGGACATTGTACTCCCTGTATTTCAATCTCAAAATTCAGAGCTTTCCACAGAGGAGTTCACTACTCTAGATCCCGTTAGGGCTCTGAAGATTTATGTTGCTCAGACCAAGTCTATTAGACAGTCAGATGCCCTTTTTGTTCTTCATGGGGGGAACAGAGTAGGTTTTCCTGCTTCAAAACGTTCTATTGCTAGATGGCTTGTTTCTACCATTTCGGAGGCTTACACCACAGCTGGTCTAAGTTCTCCGATTCAACTTACTGCCCATTCCACTAGGAAGGTTAGTACTTCTTGGGCCCTTCTTCAGGAGGCTTCCTTGGAAGCGATTTGTAAAGCAGCCACCTGGTCATCCCCACATACGTTTTCAAAATTCTACAAGTTTGATGTTTTGGATTCCAGTCATTCGGAGTTTGGCAGGAAGGTGCTACTAGCAGCAGTAGCACGTAGTTAGCTTCCTTCAGGTTCCCTTTTTTTCTCTATGGTTCCAGTTCTATAGTTTACCCTACCCTTTTTTTGGACGCCTTTGGGACATCCCCATACGTCCTGCACTGACAGGTAGGGCCGTACGCATAAAAGTAGATTTTCTTACCTGATAAATCTCTTTTGCGTAGGCCCGTACTGTCAGTGCAGCATCCCGCCCTTTTCTTTTTGGTGGGGTGCCGGTTGCTGCCGTGCCTGAGTTAGTTAGGGAGTTAGTCTCTCTCTATTTTGTGTGTCTCCATTCACAGACTTTACAAGAAACTGGAGATACAGGAGACACAGGAAGAGGAGGAGTCTAAAAGATTCAATTATGTTTGTCCTGCCTCCAGAGAGGAGAACTTAACCCCTATACGTCCTGCACTGACAGTACGGGCCTACGCAAAAGAGATTTATCAGGTAAGAAAATCTACTTTTCCCTTCCAGCACTAACTGTGTGGCTATATAAAATCAAGCATATTACTGTGATGTAATTCCAATTTTCAAATATTTAATACAAATATAAGTCTCTAGAACTCTCTACAGATAAAGTCTATACTAATTCTTATTTAATTCAGGTTGATGTAGTTACCTAGTCATCCAGGCCTAGAAGACAATCTAAAGAACAATGTGTGGCCATAGGGGCAAACATTCAAGCTGAAAAAGGAGAAACGGAACAGGATACATAGCCGACAGGAGATAAGCTCTGTAGTATACAATGGGTTAGTTATTATACAGGAAGATAAACAGGGGTCAAATGCCTTTCTAAAGAATGTTATCATAAATACCTCTCTTGTATAATATAGGATATTTGTTTCCACTTGAGGGTTTATTTGTAGGTTCTATATCAGCAGATACAACTTTAACTGCAAAAAAAAGTAAAGAGGAAAATTTTACTTTTTGACATTACTTGTAAATTAATAAAAGTTGTTTTACTGTTCTGTTTTTACAAATAATTTCACCTCCCTGTCAGTGTAAACATTTTACTTATATAAGCTATTCAGGGAGGTATGATTATTCAGAAGGCTATTTCTTTACATGCTTTTCTGTGTAATTATTTTCTGCTTATTACACGCTTGGATATATTTACTAAAAATGTATTGTTTGTGCAGTGAATACAATTTATCTACACTATAAAATGGTTATCCATGCACTCAATCATGTGATAAAAAGAAATTCATACAACAGCAATGGAAGATAAAAAAAGTCCTTAGAATAAAATACTTGCTTTGATGGTTTTTAATCAGTATCTGTATAATGAACTCACCTTTTAAAATGTTATTTAAAGTTTTATTAAAAGGGTTGTTCACCTTTAAATTAACTTTTAGTATGATGTAGAGCAAGATATTCAACATTAGGTTTTCATTTCTTATTATTTGTGGTTTTTGAGTTATTTAGCTTTTTGTTCAGCAGCTCTCCAGTCTGCAATTTCAGCAAACTGGTTGCTAGGGTCCAAATTACCCCAGCAACCATGCATTGATTTGAATAAGAGACTAGAATATGAATAGGAGAGGACCTGAATAGAAAGATGAGTAATAAAAATGTGTGACTTTACAGAGCATGTGTTTTTTTAGATGGAGTCAGTGACCCCCATTTAAAAGCTGGAAAGAGTCAGATGAAAAGAAATAATTAATAAACTATAGAAAATAAATTATTAAGACCAACTGGATGGTTACTTAGAACTGGACATTCTATAACATACTAAAAAGATAACTTAAAGGCGAGCCACCCCTTTCAGAGACAGAGTACAAGCAAAGTTTCCAAACAGGTCATCCAAAGTGTAGTCTCTAAATACAGGTATCACCAGTCATATCACAAACAATAAACCCTAATAATTCCTATTGTTATGTTACATAACTCATACATCTGTTCTTCTGTGTTTTTTCTCCCTATGCTAATAATGTTAATTTAACAAAAAAAATGTAAACATACATTGTGCATTGCTTTCATTACTTTGTTTATTCTGTGAAGGTGAGAGGATTAAAATAAAGAGGAGGAGGGGGAAGGGGGGTATTTTGGTCCCTTATGTATGTAGTGGGTGCTATGATATACTATGGTAGGGACACTGGTATTATAATTCCACACTGTGCTTGTCCAGCCATGGGGACCAGATTTTTTTTCAAACTTTGTTGGGCAACCTTCTCACCTTTATTTGCAAGCAGACAAACTGAAAGCCAATACTAGGAAGAATTGGATTTAAAGCTCTTTTTCTCACTTTAATTCCAAGGGGGGTAAGAAAAAACTGTGATCTATTACCCCATATGTAATAAAAGGTGCTAAGTGAAAGGAACAGTAACCCATAGCAACCAATGAGATGTTTGCTTTTTTGGTAGGTGACCAGTAAATGCTACAAGGTGATTGATTGCTATAGGTTACTGCTCCTGGGCAAACTTAGCACCTTTTATTACATATGGGGGTTGGTATGCAACCCTCTGGAAATGCAAGTCAGCTATTTACAATACAATGGCACAAATGTTTTGTACAATTGTGTAACTTAATATACAATATATCAAGGATCCTTTCTATTGTCCTACTTCTTTGTGTCATTTAACCTGCAACTTTCAGGCATTAAATACATCTAAGATCGTCGATAAAAGTAAACACATATTTTAACCAACGCACTCCCTGTAGGTAATGCAGCTGTTAGCATTGCTGCCCACAAAGCTGGGGTCTGGAGCTCAGTAAAAACCAGGGCAGGGGGCCACAAAAAATTATTTGTATTGTAGGTGGTGGTGGCTGTGGGTCTCTCTGATGCATGAAACTTTTATTAGCCCCCTGTTTCCAACGTGTATGAACCAAGTCACTCTCTGTGTGAGGTTTGAATGTTCTCCATGTGCTGGCTGGGGTTTTTTTTCACTGTCCAAATCCTACTAGCAGAAAACAATGCAGTTCCAATTTCTTTTAAGGCTCACTTGTTGATTGTTTTTCTAAATCAGCACTGTTTATTTAAATCAGAGCTATTTAATTTAATGCGATATTCTGTATTGCTTGCCTTGATGAAATCGAATGCGTTGAACTTTGTATATAACATATTAATGCCCAAATTACACTTTTTTTCATTTGTAAAATGCTAGAGGATACAGATAAATATGTTGAGAGGCCTGGAATTATAATAGAGAAATATGATATATTCCCCACATTAGTTTTATATTATTTGTTTTATTATTGTTCGTTATTATTCTGCATTTGAGAGTGAAAGTCAACCATGTTAATACTGAAGCAGAAGGTTACCACAGCAACTCAGTTCTCCTGAGAGAAATTTGCTTGGCGAGCATGGTAATTCAGCATTTAAAACTATTTACCTATAAAATGATAGCGTTTGCATTTAGAAAATTTCATTTTTTGAGAGGAACAGAGGGAGACTTTAGATCTTGCTCCTCCCTTTAGCAGCTGGCACTAGAATTATTGCATTTTAGACTCAAACAAACAGCTGATCAGAACACTGTTTATGAGCTTTGTTCTTAATAAATAAAAATAGTTTTGCTTCAGAAATTCTTATCTGTATATCTGCACTTTACTGAAGTGAAGAGCTTTATATAGTACAAGATGGGTGTGGCTACAAGAGTTATATGCTCAGTCCGTCACCCACCTTACACACAGGTTAGACTAACATCAAACACTTAAAATAAACCAACACCCATAAAATGTACTTGCTGTCACCATCAATCCTTACTAAGTGGATAGAGACTGAATATGATTATTTCTTAACTCTCTACAACAGGTAATATTTCACTTTACATCAATGTATCAGCAACTCTCTCTCTCTCTCTGCAGTCAGGATTTGTCTCTTCTAATTCAACACAAGCACTCCAGCAGCAAAGGGGTTAAATCACATTCAAACTCTGTCTCCTGTTAGCAGTTGACTAGTTAATAGGGATGGGCAAATATGACCCGTTTCGTCCAAAATTCACAGATGGCGAAATGTCGTGGATGCCCATTAAAAAATTCGCCCATCCCTACTAGTTAATTAGCATGTCTATAGATTATTTTACCTCCCACAGCAAGAGTTAATACAGCTAGATACTGACTTCTGCTTTAGAGAAACAAGGACAAAACATATTAATTTAAATTTAGTATCATATAATAGTAAACAGAACATCTATATGTACAGAAAAATATTACAAATACATACATAAAGAAGACATGGAGTTACAAAGAGTAAATAAAATAAACAGAATTAAAACATTCAGAAACCACTAGTATACTACACAGAATTTCCTAATGCCCCTGAGGCAAGGTTTAAACTGAGTATATAATCCACGAATATGGAGCCTCCTTGCATGACATAAAATATTGAATCTTTCACCATTTTATCCCCTGCTGACATTTCCCTCATGAACTCACGCAAAAGGTAGGAACGCCCAGGAACGTGTCATTTGTGACCCCCTGTAGATTATTGTTAGTTGCAGGCCAGTTTCTTGCCAGTAGCCAATATTATTATGAATATATAGGCATGCTGTGAGTCATATGTGGGCAATCAGAATGATACCAAACATGATGGATGTCGCATGTTCCAATCCACCAGCAACCATCTCCCTAACTGGTGGGTATAGGCTATCCTTTTTGGTATCATTAGGAAGCATGCTATCTTCTTATAACCGATGTGTGATTCATGAGGAAGTGAACCCTATTTCAGAGGAGATATGGATCTTTTCCAAAATCCATCTGTTTTTAAAAACTACCCCTGAAGCTTTAGATTCACAGCTATTTTCCAGTTTGTTTACCTGAAATGTTTTCTAAGCCAAATATGGGTATCAGCTTTGCACAGCCCCTCTGTTGGAGTGTCTAATAAAGGGTCTCTTTGTGAGCGTAGCTAGTGTTAATGATGCCAAAGCAATAATGTGGCATGACAAGTACTGTATGATTTCTAGAAATATTTAATATTTTAGTATATGAGGGCTACTAAAAAAAATGAAAAGCTAGTTGGGGGAAATATTTAAGTTTTAAAATAATAAAGAACCAACATGCAAACAAAATCAGATGGTTCCATGTTGCTCCATTTATTTTACTTCATTGTTGTATATTCTAGGTCATTGAACTATACTGGCATTTGCTCCTAGGTTATGACCAAAGACACCAATACATTTGGGGTATTTAGAATCAAAGGGTTTTGACCTACTACTGAACTAAACTCAATGCACAGCTACCCTTCAGATCCAAGCCAGAACTGCCCAAAATATATTTGTCTTTATAGTCACAAACTATTTTCGTCTAACAGCAATTATTACTCTTTATAAGTACATTAGAGGGAAGTATAGACAAATAGTGGGAGGATTTTTTTCCCATCAAAAGGATCAATGCACCAGAAGCCACTACTTTAGTGGAACAGAACTTTCATTTGAAGCAACATAGGTGGATTTTCGTAGTGAGGAGAGTGAGATTGTGTATTACTCTGCCAGGTGATGGTAAATTCCATTACTGCCTTTATGAGTAGCTTGGACAAAGGCTGTTGATACTAAAATCTACAAATGATATAAATATGGCTATATATAGTTTATATACGGGAATGTATAGATAGATTGTTAGAAGTATGTGTACATATGTGTACTGGGTTTGAAAGGGTAGAACTTTGGTCTTTTTCCAAACTAAATTAATCATGTAACTAGAAGGAGGCCATTTTCAATCAGGGTTAAAATTCAGCAAAATGTTGTGTTGCATCACCAATGGAATGCATTTCAACCAAAGTTGTCTTTTCACACCTTAATACTTAGGCCTGGTAGTTTTAGAGAACTTGCCATTATTTACCTTTCATTAGTTAAGTCCATAGAGACATGCTTGAAATATGCTCCTTCATTATCCATGCCTTGGGATTCCATTCTTCTGAGAGGAAAATAAAAGAGGTACAGTTACAAACAGATTAGAATATACCAGGTATGGGACCTGTTTTCCAAAATGCTCTGTAACTTGGGATTTTCTAGATAAGGGATCTTTCCATAATTTTGATCTCCATAATGTTAGTGCACTAAAAACCATTTAAACGTTATTTGAACCCAATAGGAATGCTTTGCCTCCAATAATGATTTTCTTTTTTCTTAGTTGGGATCAGGTAAAATGTACTGTTTTATCACCCCAGAGAAAAAGGAAAATTTAAAAAAAAAAATTAATTATTTTATTAACATGGAGTCTATGGGAGATGGGCGTCCCATAATTCAGAGCTTTCTGGATAATGGATTGCATATCTGTACAACAGAATTTGTAAATAATATTGTGAATGCTTGTGTAAATTGTGCTAGTATACTGTATGGAAATGAAAACAGAGGACAACACAATAATTAACCTGCTTCAAATAAATTGAATAGCAGCACTTCAAGAACACTATAAAACTCCATGGTGACAGTGATAGCAAGCCTTAATTAAGAACTAATTGGACCCAAATCTTTGCCTTGCTATTAAGCCAAGTTAATAAAGAATCATTAGGGAAAAAGCAACTAAGTACGCCTTAAGTCATATCACCAATCAGGTGCCTTAAAAGAGTTGGACAGTTACTGATTAATTGCTACAAGTTATTAAAACTGCAATAACCATTGGTCCTGTTAGTAACATAACACCTTCATTTTTTACATATTTCTACACATTTCTTCATCACTGAATTGATTGTGGCTCCTGGCAAATTGAGCTGTATTACAGCCATGGACACCATAATCTATAACATAGTGTTTACTACACTCCCTGCTCTGTGCCATTGTTCCTTAATAAAAGTGCATTTTGAGGACTGGGTGTCATATTGCCATAATGCAGCTATAAATATAATTAGGTTTTTGAAATAGAGATTGTCAATGTCCTTTCTTATATTATGTAATCATTAATGTTCTTAGTTGTATTATTTAAAAGAGGAAGCTTAAACCTCATATCTGTAGCTGCTTGTTTTCTCCATTAGTTTGGTCTCCTTTCCTTTCTTTTGCTAGAATTTACAGTGCTGCCCAAAGCTAATAAGCAATGTTTTTTAAGGGATTTATATAATATACACATTTTAACTTGTTGGGAGAGAAACTGCCAACATGGGAGTCTTTTTCTATGAAGAACAATTGTTTCTCCAAAAATTTGCCGCCAACGCCCATTAAAGTCTATGGGCGTCAAAAATTTTTTTGTTGTGCAGCGATTTTTTTTTGACGCACGTTTTTTTTTCTCACACGCAGCCATACAGGTCTATGGGAGTCAATTCCATGGCGAAACAAGGTGAAAAAATTCACCCATCCCTACCCATCACTAGTGATGAATGAATTTTGGCAAAACTTCACCATTGCTGAATAATATTCATCCAGTTATCCTATTGATTTATGCGATTCTGTTCTTACCATAATTCATAATTTTAAAAATGAAGATTTAGGTACAGCTGCAGCCTGGTTAAAAACACACTGGTTGCTTGTCATGTCAGTTTTGCAAATCATTGTTCTTATAAGAGTATGTCATTTCTGTCCAGTTTATTCCTGTCAGCGGGGCCTAGGGGCTCCCAGAGGGAGAAATCGGAACCAAGGAGGAAGCCAAGGGTTAAGTCCGAGTATGCAGTACAAATAGGGATCAGGCACAAACGTAGTTAAAGTCCAGGCAAGAGTTCAAATAGGCAGGCAGATAAGGATCGGAGTCAGGATCAATGCAGGAATCGGACAGTAAATCAATGCACCCAGGTATTTGCAGCATTGAAGACCTATAATTGGACAGGGTTTCAGCATCCAGGGCGCCCTTTTATTTCGAATTTTGGCGCCGGTGGTGACATCAACGCGCCAGCGCTGTAGCACCCACGTGTACCGCATGGGCATCAAAATAATTTTGATGCATGACAATTTTTTTACACACAAGACTTTTTTGTTGCAGCAAAGTTTTTTCAACATTTTCGCAAAAAAATTTGCAGGTGGTGAAAAGCAGAGATTTGCCACAAATCCATGCCTGGCGAACAGGGGCGTAACTATAGAGGAAGCAGACCCGGTTGCAGGGGGGCCCAGGAGTGTAGGGGGCCCAGTGAGACCCTAATTAATTAGCAATTTTAATATATCTTGGTAAAATAGGCCAACTTATAAATATTTTGGGGCCCTAAATTGAATTTGCTATGGGGCCCAGTAACAACTAGTTACGCCACTGCTGGTGAACCAATTTGCCCATCACTACTCAAGACTAGAATGGATTACTTTGAATCCACAGCATTTTATAGAATTTACTAACACTATGGTCCAACATAAAAGAAATGTCAATAAATTCAATGTGATTGTTTTGCAGCCAATATGGATTTATACAACCTAGTTACAATCAATTGCACAGTTTTGGAAAATACAAATTACAAATAATGTCATTATGTGCTTAACATATGCCACCACACACACATTATACCTGTCATACTGGGACCCCTCACAGGCTGCACCCCTGCCCTGACAATTAAGCCACTCAGTAATAGTAAATAGTAAGCACATTAGTGTGTAGGAGATCAATAAAACACAAAATAAGGTAAAGCTTTAGTAGATAGAATCAGATTCCTAAACTTAATTTTTCACACTAAGTGAGAAATATTTTTTGTCAATCATTTTGTAGCTCATGACAGAAGATGCAATTTCAGATATTATTTTGATACTGAACATATTTTCAAGCTGAAATCTCTGATTTTTAAATATAACCTTCAGGCTAGCTAGAGTGTAACCTATTAAATATAATACACATTTTAGCAATGTATCATTGTAACAAATGCATGCTTAAGTAACAAGGAATCTACAGTTGCCATGGTAATCATGAGATTGTCATTCATCCACTGTCTTAAACAACCTTTTCTTACAAACCACTTGGTTCGATAGATCAAACACTCCCATTAAAAGCGGAATCAATAGTTTATTGTGTTATTTAAGTGACAGGTAGACACCTGAGAAGTAAAGTATAGGGGTAATTGTCAATATTTCTTCTCAGGAAAAAGAAGTGAGCTTTAAGCAACCCAGTCATAATGGAGGAGATGATGTTATTAATGATGAAAATGTAGGCTCAGTTATTGGTTACTGTAAAACTTAAAGTTCAAATTATGCTCATAGCTTTACTAAGCAACTGTGAAAGGGAAAAGCATTTTTTTGCCATACATCTGCACTACAAACTCAAAACTCTCACACTTTTCACGGATCCTGCATCCAATCATTTTCAGAGCATTTTTCTTTTACTTTAGCAACTAATGTAATGTTTAAGATTCCATTTGTTAGCATAGCCAAGAAGGTAATCAGGACATAGCAGTTCCGATTTTGACAGCTTAACCCACAGTCCTGGATTGTTACTGAGATGTCCCGACTTTCTCTTTCATCTCCTGCACTGAACAGCAAGAAAAAGATACACAGTTTATAACTTAATTGGCTTTTGACAGAGAGCCCAAAACACTCAGCAGGTTCACTTTAATAGTTTTGTAAAAATTTAAGATAAGCAAAAAAGCAATTGTAACAATTTAAGATAAGCAGGTCTCTTGGGGAAATTGTGACTTGCAGCTTAAAGGACAATTCACCTTTATTAGCAAAACTGAAATAACACATAAAAACCACAGATTGTGTTCAAACTTTCATAACCTGCCAAAGGGTGTGGCCACTAAACAGGAGTGGTCAATTTGTTTCCCCTCTTTTCCAAAGTGTTGTAAGGTATGACATAGTACAGTGTCAAGCAGTTTATTTTAAGGTGCATGCTAGGTATTGCAGTGATACAATTTTATTGCAGTGATCATTTGGGCTAGTTATTTTAAGTGGTGCAAAAAGCACCACTGCTTACATGTTATGTATTAATAGCTGTGTTAGAGGGAAATTGTGGAAGCACTCAAGGCTAAATCAAAATATATTTAAATATAATGGAAGTGCTACTTACAATGCACTTCCCTGGGCCCCTGTCTCATAAATAATTCAGTATAAATGCAAGTGCATGTTTACAAAACAGGGGTTTTTAGTTAATGTGGTTTTTCAATAGCACCCCATACCCACCCCTTAAAACTAATGGTGGTCCGACGCTTTTAAATGTGGGCGTTGGTTTGGGCAATCTCTCTCTCTTAAAAGCCTTTACTGGCGGGGGAGGATTCAGCCTTCAAATTGAAACCAATGCTCAACATACACTGAACACAGGTAATGCTATTATGCAGAGAAACATTTCTTTTTAATAAGTAAGTTAGGGACCGCCATATGGGGTTTACCTTGACGTGGTATGGTGGCTTTTCAATTTTATGATCATACTGTAACTTTGGTAACTAAAAACCCCTGTTTTGTAAACATGCACTTGCATTTATACTGAATTATTTATGAGACATGGGCCCAGGGAAGTGCATTGTAAGTAGCACTTCCATTATATTTAAATATATTTTGATTTAGCCTTGAGTGCTTCCACAATTTCCCTCTAATATTAATAGCTGTGGCCTGTAGCAGTTAAAGGGGAGGTTAAGTTACTTTGTTTAGTATATGATAGAATGGTCAATTCTAAGCAACTTTTCAATTGGTCTTCATTATTTATTGTTTATAGGTTTTTAATTATTTGACTTCCTATTCTACTCTACTGTATTAAACGTCCTCATCCACCAACAGGAAGAACATAGCACAGTGACCAGTGCACAGTGTATGTAATACAACCATAGAAACAATTATTTTTGCTCTAAAAAACTATGGCACATCTCTATTGAGAAATATTACATTGTAAAAAGCTAAATTTGATTCTTATTTACGCTAATTGTTTCTCTGTTTTATTACATTTCCTCTTTTGTATACCTTTAACAAAAAGCATTAACCTCAGTGTGTTAATAATATACATTTTCTTATGTGATCCACAAATACTGTATGTGTGCCAAAAGCAAACCCAAATATGCTCATTCAGAAAATCTGTTCAGCACAATATTGACACACAGATCTAAGGGGTCCTTTCCTGCTTCAGGTAACTTACTTACTTCTTGTGTGTATTTTATATCTATGCTGTGTCTGTCAGATCTGCAAAAAGGTAGAACCAATAAAAAGTCAATAATAACAAAAATCAAAAGCTGTTATTGCCGTAACTGGAAACAGATAGCATTTACAAACAGTCCATGGCAGTATTATTATTATTATGTCTATTTTCATTTCTTTCATTCTTCTGCCAAATTATACTTTAGCTTCTTATTAAACCTAGGGTTTTGCAATTTTATTGTTTCAAGACCTGGGGCAACTTTTTCAACAAAACAGTTTATAGGGAGACCCCCAGTAAAACTACTCACAGTGTGCTGCACATGAAAGCTGCTCTGGATAGCAGAGGTCAAAGTTCATCTGTAAAGCATGGAGCACCACGTAGAGTATTTAATGTAAAATCCAGTATTTAATCCACGTAAAATTCGATACAAAAGAACGCCATGTGTGTATAGAACCATCACGCTTGACGCGTTTCGTAGCCCTCCGGCTACTTTTTCAAAAGCTTAACGATTCCCATCAGACCTAAACTTTTAAACCACTCAGAGTACCCTCCCATAAAAAACATTAACCCTTCACCACCTCCTCCTTTCTGAGTACAGTATAAAAACATCCATATCAAAAACCAATGTTCTAAGCATATACACTTTTTTCGCTATATCGATGACTGCATTGGCATCTGAGATGGGGATATTGAATCTTTTGTTAAGTTATGTGTGGCTACTGTAACTAGGCAGTGGAGGGCATTACTTTTACCTCTGAGTTCAATGAGTTGGAGATCCCTTTTTTAGTTGTGGAGAATCGGATACAAACCACACTATACAGCAAACCTATAACTCGAAACACGTTATTACACGCTAGTAGTGGACATCCTAAATCATGTACACGGGGTATTCCCATGGGTCAGTTTATAAAGAAGGGTTGCCCAGGACTGTGGGGAGGTTCTGGGGTCAGAGGGAACCCTGGGACTGGCTACATGGGGTGGAAGAATTGGTTGATGGCATCAAGGGAGGGCTGTTATAAAAAGGGGAAGCTGCTTATCCTCCTCCTCTTGTGACGTCACGGTCACCTGGAGTGCTGTGCAGGCTTGCAGCATGTCTGGTCTCCCTTAATGGCGGCCGATTATCCCACCCCCTCATCCATTGCACTGTTACACTTAAATTGTTACATTTATTTTTAATAAAGTTTCAATGGATTGGTTTCCATATTGTTAATAATGTGTTATATGACAAATATTATTATTGTCACAGCTGTTGGCGGCTAATTGTTTTTGGTACTTGCCATTTGGGTATGGCCAATAGGTTTTCCACTTTACATGCCCACCGTGGCATGCATCTGTGGTAACCTGAGCTTGGTATAGCATACAGGGTTTTCGGTTTTTGGCAAATGTGGTTTTACTAAAAACTGTGGCCGACCTTCACCCACGAAAAGGGAAAACTGAGTCTTGTGTTTTATTTAAATGTTAGCTCACAAGCGACTGCCTCCCCACAGTCATAAATGCACATTTCATTTTTATAATTATTACTTATTAATAATTTTATAGTTATTGTTTTCTAACAAAGCTTATGGTGAACAATGAAATGAAGAAATAGAAACCAGACAGTAAACAGAAAAAGTTGGCATCAGTGTATGAAAGAATTAGAAAACACCATTCTAGGCCGTGATTTACGTATGACTCAATGTCGGCCCAAACACCCTCCTGCTCCCAAAAATACCCCAGACAATAATTATGGGTGAAAAGGCTGCATCTTCTTTTATTCCTTAACCATATTTAAACTTAATTAAAATCCACCAAAATACACCTAATTATTATTATCACCACATTGAGTAGTCTGTTAACATGCATAAAACATTAGCCGCTAAAGGCTGCATATAACAACATGAATAACGTGTGACATGTGTAAAATAATATGCACTTAACATTTCACAATAACTTGTAATAACTTACAGTATTCCTGTTAACCAACCCTGTTCTCCAAACTAAGGCTAAGCCTCCCTTCCTTCGATGCCTGCTGTGCTTAAGCCTAGCCCCAGGTCAATCCACTTTAGCACTACATCGCCCTCTCTGCTACTCATTAGGGGAGCCCCACTATGCCAACGCTGCTACCTATCTCCCAACCCTCCTTGTCAGGCGGGTGGGAGGGAAACGATGTTCCTTCTGCTGTTCCCCAGGTAAGACTGGCTTCCCGCCACTTACCCCTTCTATTTATGGCCTAAGCCCAACCCCTTCAGCCCTGCTTACTTTTCCTACAATCCCCACAATGCCCAGCGACCAACCCCCACCATAGGCCTACTCGTCCCTCAGTCATGCCACTCTCTGCGTCACCTGTTTCAGGGGCGCTTTATGGGCTTCTAACCTAGGCAACCTGGTCGGCCGCATCGCTCCCACCCCCCAGAGTTCCTTTGAACCATTTGAAGATGTTAATAGCATTCATGATATTTTTGGTGGGTTTTGTTTGAAAACTCAATTTGAGCGATTCAAGTTTTTTCTTAAATTAGAAACCATTTGAGTTCTCAGTTCATTAGAGGTCTAAAAAAGCTCACAAAGCTTTAAAATCTGACCTTTGATAAATAAGCCCCTAAGTATGATATATAGATTGATACTGAGAGACAATTTGCTATTGGTTATTTTTTTAATTATTTAGCTCTGAAGTTTGCAATTTCAGCAATCTCCAAAGTCCAAATTACCATAGCAACCATGCATTGATTTGAATCAGGGCTGGATTTACATTGCGGGCACCCCTAGGACCGCTGACATTCGTCGCCCCCCACCCCCTTCCTTTATTTTTGTAAATTTTCAGCATCTGGACTGGAGCAATGGGTACTGGTAGGTACAGAATGCCTCCCCCTAAAATCCTGCCGCCCTAGGCCAGGGCCTTTCCACAAATGCAGATCTAATTTAATACAAGACTGGAATATGAATAGGAGAGGGCCTTGATAAAGGGCCTGGTAGGCCTGAAACATTGCCTATTGTATGCTATGGGCTGAATACATTTTGCATTTGAGCACTTTTGCAAGTTTAACAGTGTGCTGCTGGTGATTTTCTTCTATGGTATATATGGTAATATGGAGTCCAAATTATCCTAGCAACTGTACATTGATTTGAAGAGACTGAAATATGAATAGAAACATGAGTAATAAAAAGAAGCAATAACAATACATTTGTAGCCTTACAGAGCCTTTGTTTTTTAGATAGGGTCAGTGAACACAATTTGAAATCTGGAAAGAGAAGAAGGGATCAAATAATAATTCAAAAACTATAAAAAAAAAAAAAATGAAAGGCAATTGAAAAGTTGCTTAAAATTAGCCATTCTATGACATACTAAAACTTAACTTAAAGTTGAACCACCCCTTTAAAGATATAGTTGAAATAATATGCAATCACAAGGCTTAACTTAGGTTGTCTTAACATTTTAAAGGTTTGGTGTTTCTTTTATTTATTAAACCCTATGCCCTCATGACATTTGGTGAGTCCTATGAATTGTCAGCCTTTTTTTTAATTACGCTTTTTTATTTTATTTTCCAGTTTAATGCATGTTGTTGCCTTTGTTGTGTATGGTTAATGTTTTTAAATTAAGTTCTGCTTTAAAGGCTATGAGTATATTATAGACTAATACTAAAAAATTGTACTTCATACGCAAAGTAAAAATGCATAAAGATTAATAGAGAGCAGCTAATATAAAATTCCAAAAAACTTTTGTCTGCTTAGCTAAATTCCAGTAAGAAGTAAATAGTGGTGTGAGGTGCTCAATGTTAGCCCTGCTGCAAATTGAGCTTTCTTCAATGCACGACAAAATAGAAACAAAGGCACACTCACTACAATGTTTCTGCAAAAATTCAAATCCTTTTCATTTCTATGATCCCAGCAAACGTTTCGCCTTCTTCAAGTGAGAGAGCATCTGATATGTTACATTAGCAAAGTTATACATTACAGAAGAAAAGAGCATGTACTGTGTTAACAAGAAAGAAGTAAGTTGCACCCACTAACAGTGGTTTCATTAGACTCGGGTGATTCATTAGGATAGACTGGTCCATACATCATTAACATTTAAAAAGTACAGCGAAGACAGGTTGTTCATTAGTTCTGATTCATCTAAAAATGGCTGTGCCAAACCTGCTAATTTAATTTGTTGATGTATTTATGATTTTTTTTCCATGATGCCTGTCTGCATACAGTAATTTCCATGTGATAATGCTGGTAACCAAAACTTGGTAAAGAATGAGCATAACAATAACATCAGACTGAGGGGCATCTCTGAACAAATCCAAGCCCAAGAACGAAATGACTATGTCTGCACTATGATCAAAGAAGAGGTCCCAGCAGACCAAGTACTACTGGACAGAATTTACAGATTGCCAAGGTCCAAAAATGCCCCATCTGGTGCCCCCAGAGACACAATAATGAGAATACATTATTACCTAGTAATGGACAAACTATAACAATCCTTTTATAAACAAGACTGGCTTACCAGACAAATACAACAATCTCCAATGCTTTCCGGATCTGTTCAGCAACACACAGCAAAAAAGAAAAGAATATGCCACAGTGACTGGTATCCTAAGGAACCATAAAATACCCTATAGATAGTTATAACCTCTCAAGCTATGGATCCTAAGGACAATCAGTCAGTCATAGTGGACAAGCCAAGTCAGGGCGAACAGTTGCTAAAAAAAAAAACAGGATCTATAGAGGACATGCCAAGCACAAGCACTACTAAAGTACCCAAAACACCCCAACAGCATCTAACAGAGACGGAAAAGTCTGACATCAAGACATGAACAATATCAAAAGGTCCTACCTACACACCTTAAAGGACTGGTACAATATACCTAAATATCACCAGCTCCAGTATAAGTATTCCCAGTGGGACCACAAGCTCCTGCACACTGACCGATCCACCCCTCCCAAGAAACCAAAGCCCAACCCAGTAACAGAAAACTGCATTTCTGATTAGATAGCCAATACCCCATCAACGGGCCAACCAGGGCCAAATCACCCCCATGCAATACACTGCAGTATTGTTGTAAATAAGGTTTCAAACTGTGGTTGTAATGTTGCATGTTAACATGCCTCTCTTTTTTACTATCTTAGACCTATCTCTATTTTCTGGTTCTGTTCTCTCTCCCCTACAAGACAGGGAAACTCCAGGAAGTCCATGCCTTAAGGTGATAAGGGAAACAATGAATTCAAGATGTCGAGCACAACCACAGCCATACGGATGAGCTTCACCTAACTCCAGAACCAAATGGAGGGTGTTACCTGATGAAGATGAGATTTGTCGCTGTCGAGTCGAGTCAATGGGGATTTTTTCTTGCACCAAATGCATTGGAGTCAAGGGGTATTTTTTGTCAGCATTTTTTCTTGCTCCAAATGCATTGGATTTAAAGGCTGTTTTCTTGTTTTTTTTATTCCTGTTCAAAAAATACACAAATTTGACCTTGCAAAACCAAACGCATGGCAAATGTTTAGCTCTGACTACTAACATTTTTGGGTGCTTGCAAAAACATGAATTTCTCTGTGAATCTGTGAGGTGAAAACATGCACCAATTATTAATGATGTGTTGTAGAAAGAAAAAGTGTCCAAATTATTAAACTTAGCTCATTTTGCACTGGGCATTAATGATTCAAGGGGGGAATGAGTTCAGAGTTCAAACACTTTCTGCCAAACTGACACACATATCTGCATTAATAAATATGTAAATTACTTAACCCATTTCCAAATGTCAAGAATTCTCTACTGACAGTAAAAAAAGTGCTTTGTAAATGTGCTAAAATTTTAACTTATGGCATTTCTTTAGGATTTTGCAGTTTGAACTTCAGTAAATTAGACCCTTTTTGTGTTACTAATTATGCTAAGTATAGAGAGATTCTACAATGTTTCCAAATAAAATGAAGGAATTTATGACCTGCTTATGTTCATAAAAGCTATTAAATCTTCAAGGGTTTGTTTGTGCTAAATTTTAAATGTAACAGCCATTGAGTCAAGTACAGTACATGTACCTAAGATCCTTTAATGTGTATACCTACTTAATGGCCACTCAAATTGTAGATTTAATCTGTTGGCACATTAGACTTGTTTCAGTTGTAAATTGAATTATACCAATATAGTGTCAGTTATTTCCAACACTTTATGCAACAACATGCACAATTTTAATATTTCAAGGTTATAGCTACATAAAGTATCTTCATAACATTCTAAATTAGTTCCCATTTGCAAAATATCATACGTTTGACTTTCTTGCAATCATTTCATACCATTTCAGGCATTAACTTTAGTTGGAAAAAAAGAATATTCCTGAATCCTGATAAACCAAGTTAAATATAAGCATTAAGTTCTGAACACAATTTTAGATTTTTCTGAAATTGAATATGATAACAGGATTAAAAAGTAACATGGTGCATATAGGCCCCAAGGCAGTAATACTTAAATATCGGCAATTAATTTTAGCTGGCCTAGTGCATTTAAATATACAAAGTAAAGGTACAAATGGCTGCCATGGATTACTGCCTTCATTTGCAGCACAAACCACTAAGACAAACATGTAAGTACTAAAGCTGTTTTTATCTCACTAGACACATTGGCTATGAAACCATGCAACACTCCGGAAACCCGATATCCAGAAAGCTCCGAATTACGGAATGGCAGTCTCCCATAGACTCCATTTTATCCAAATAATCCAATTTTTTAAAAATGATTTCCTTTTTCTCTGTAATAATAAAACAGTAGCTTGTACTTGATCCTAACTAAGATATAATTAATCCTTATTGTAAGCAACCCCAGACTATAGGGTTTATTTAATGTTTAAATGAATTTCTAGTAGACTTAAGGCATGAAGACCCAAATTACGGAACAATCTGTTATCCGGGAAAACCCCAGGTCCCGAGCATTCTGAATAACAGGTCCCATACCTGTACTGATAATTTAGGGTTGTTTACAATTAGGATTGTGTAGAAAATTTCTTGCATTTACAGTAGTTTACAGAAATTGTTCTGGGTGGAAAAAATGTTTATACCTAGAACAGAGGCATTTACAGAGTACACAGGCACTTATACAGACAGAAATTCGACAATGCTAATTTTTATGGTTGGGTATAGAGAACATCTGCCTTAGGCCCCCTACTGGCAGAATGGTTAGGTATTGTTGTGCTTCGTAAAATTAGAAATTATTTTTATTTTTTGGTTACTATTACTAATTGTTGAAAGTTACTTGGGAATGGTAGAAGTATTTCAACAAAAGTTGGAGGGCTCACTTTTTTCTCATACAGCAAACACACACACACACACACACACACACACACACACACACACACGCACCAATACGAAAGTTTGAGAGTTCAGAGTTATTAAGGTTGTCACTTCCTCAGTAGCAACAGCTTCACTTGACTTTTAGTGACATAAGCAGATAGGAGAACCCAGGAGTTGCATTGGGGAGCATTCTTGCTCACAATCAGTGAGCACTTAGATTTGCATCCATCCTGTCATTTTACCTTGCATTTAAGGTTGACACCTTTGTCGGCTGCAAAAGTCAGACAAAGTAGCAGACCTGTGGGCATCTAGGGCAGACTGGTGATATTAGAAGATGACTAGAGACAGTGGGGGTGGGGCATTTTAGGGGCATGGTTATGATGTTATGTGCTGCCCCATGCAGTGAAATCTGCCTGGTTTTACAATATGTGCAAACCAGGCAGGAAAGTTTTGAACCAGTAAGTTCCTTCAAAAACCAGGCAGTCTGGTTCAAAACTGGACAGATGGCAACTCTACTTGCATTTGTAAATCATTCTATATATATAATGCCACATATAGACAAAATGAGAAAAAATTAGAAAAAAATTACTGTATAAAACAATTTAAATAATACTATTTAATAATTTAATAATAATTTAGATAATACTTATAACATGTGATTCATTAATGTTGGCTATCATGTGTGTTTGCTTACACAGCCATTGGTATCTACATCTCCCTCCCATCCTTACAACTAATTTGAGTGTTTATATAAATTCTGTCCATACGGTTCAGCCCTATAACAAATTGCTGTAATTCCATCTTCATTAAATTGTAGTTTAGATGAGAAGAATATTCTTTTGTATGTGTTGTTAGTAACTCATGCATGCAAAATCTATAAATAATAATGGGTTGCAAATGTTGCCTGGATACTAACTAGAGAAACTCTAGTAAATTGCAATATTTGAGAAAAATAGGAAATTTACATGGTGGGTAGTGGTCAACATTGTAGTGCAGGGTTCTTATGATGATTCCAACTAGGGCACCTTCTAACCATACCTTAAATTCAATGGTTTCCTCCCACACGCCAAAGACATACAGTACAAGAAGGTTAACTTACTCCTGACAGTAGTGCTGTGTAAATGTGATATTGTTTCACCTGGGCAGGGACTGATGTAATTGATTTAGAATTTCTGCTAAGGACTGTGGAATATAAAAAATTATAATAAATATAATAAAACTGAGCAACCACTGTAAAACTATCTCTTAGCCTTTTAGTAACAGTTTTGGCACTATTTCACTAGTCCCTTCTGCGGCATTTAATTAAAAGAGAAGGAAAGGTTAAAATTAAGTAAGCTTTATCAGAAAGGTCTATATACTGTATATACATCAGTAAATCCTCAAAGTAATGCTGCTCTGAGTCCTCTGTCAAAAAAAAACCCACCACATTTCTTTCCTTCTATTGTGTACACATGGGCATTTGTATCACACTTCCTTCTTTCAGCTCTAACCTTCAGAGCTTGGACTTGAGCATGCTCAGTTTGCTCCTCTCTCCCTCTCCCCCTCCCTTCTCCCTCCTACCTTCTCCTTCTCTCCGGGGTAAATTTGAAAAGGCAGCAGTTTTATTAACAAGATAATTAAGAATATAAACTGTAAACACACAGTTTTACATTGTAACACTTACTACTGAAACAGTTACTACTAAATTATTGGAATGCTTGCCAACAAAGAACCCCATACAAGTGAACAGCCTGCTGCCAGTCATCCCCACTCAGCTGGACTCAGATGGACACTTACCATATACCCAACCTTTAAACAAACCTACCCATGAACAATTCCCACCTCCTTTCATCAAATTCTCAGGCAGGAGGGCAGGGCATGTCAATTGTTCAAACAGCGCACTCCGGAACCACTTTCAGGAATCAAACTACTTAAGATCACCGGTAAAAGCAGCCAATCTTTATTTCCATGAGTAATTTACAAACATAGCGTCTGATGTCTGACGCGTTTCATGACTATGCACTTCCTCAGAGACCTCACTTCCCATTAGCATACCCAACTCTTAAACCCTTATGCTAATTATTTATTCAACACATTATATAAAATTTACCAAAATCAGTTCATTTTTAAAAAAAATCCAGTTAACATTATAGTCAACATTAACATTATTGAATAGCTCTCCTTACGGCAATTAATTTTGAATATTCAATGTACATGTTCATCAATTAATAAATAAGTAAGTATATAAGTAAATGTAATACGTCAATAAATAAGTTAATACATAAATATGTTTCCTTTAATCTTATTACATGTGTGCATAATTTGCTTATTAAATCCTTCATTATTTTGTATTTCTCTTTTTTATTTTCATAAACACATGTCTGTCTTACATCTCAGTGATCAATTCAGTGATATAATAACTTTTCAATACTTATATCCTAAATGACTCCTTTTTAAAAAGAAACTATGTAGCGATTCCTAGGGGCAATAACGAGCACAGTTAAAAAAATAAAAAAGTAGCAACTGCTATACAGAATTGTAGTTAAAGGGCTAAAATTTAGACTAACCCATAATGTATATAAGAAAGGGGATACACTTTATCTATTGCCTAAATGGGGGTTGTTATTATAGCAGTTTAGAAGTAGCAACTGATGTCAAAAACCGAGTTCAATCCTTCAGGTTGTCTAGTGTGTGACTTAAATATCCATTTCACTTCAGCTCTAAATAATTTGGATTGTCGGCTCTCGGTCCTAGTGATACTTTTTCTATACCCTGTACTGACACCCATTTTACGTCTCGACCATTACACTCTTTGAAATGCCTTGATATTGGAGTGCTCTCACTTCCAGATTTAGGGGCAAATTTATCAAGGGTCGAAGTGAATTCGAGGAAATTTTCGAAGTAAAAAAATTCTAAATTCTAAGTACTTTTTTGGATACTTCGACCATCCAATAAGATACTATGGCTTTGAATTTACTTCGAATTTGATTTGAAGTAAAATAGTTAGAATATTCGATAATCTAATTTCTGTCTCTTTAAAAAAACTTTGACTTCAATAGTTCCCCATATTAAACCTGCCGAAGTGCTATGTTAGCCTATGGGGACCTTCTAGACCATTTTTCTAAGTCTTTACACATCGAAGTAAAATCGTTCGATTGCACGCTAAAATCATTCGAATCGTTCGTTACTTTGATCGTTCCATGGCTAAATTCGGTGAAAAATCCTTCGACTTCGATATTCAGTCAAAGTATTTTAATTCGATGGTCGAATTTCAAAGTATTTTTTACTTCAAAATTAGACCCTTGATAAATCTGCCCCTTAATGTTGTTAAGGTGCTCTCCTCCTGTTCTTAAGATTTCTAGTGGCGCACCCAATGTATTGTTTATGGCATTTAAGGCAAGTCAGCAGATATACTACGAATTTTGTATTACCATTGATGTAACTTCTAATTTGATACACCTCCTGGCTCACACTGCATACAACTGTATCTAATACCTGGACTGCCTTACATGTAACACACCTTGTGGATCCGCAGGAGGGCAGGGCACTGCTTCTTCAGGCTGCCAGGTCAGAAAGGGGACTTAACTAACCAAAGCACTTTCTTTCTCTTCTCTCTTCTACCTAGAGTAGATCACTTGTGCCGAAATCTGACCCTGTAACCCCATTAACCTTTTTGTCTCTAAGCCGTTCACACCTACAGTATTCAAAGCTCCTCTGCCTCAACTATGTATTACCCAGAAAATGCTACTTCTTTGGTAAATGACAACTATTGTGTGTATTTTGTTCATCATATGTTTTTGTTTTTATTATAGTCTTGTGTGATATTTAGCTCTTTTCATGGAGCATTTGTTTTATCAGTATCAGTTCAATTCTATACAAGTTACACTATTTTAATGTTATCTTTAATTTTTCCTGTACAACAAATGCTATAACGTAGTTGATCCCTGCTTTTCCTATAAAGCCAGCTTAATTGCATCTTCTAATTTGCAATTAAAGCAAATAAAATATTCATGTTAATATTCTTGTATTTTTTTTTAAAGTGAAGATTTTGACTTGGAAAGTACATATTTTAATTATGTGCCTTAAAAAGTCACTTTTGATTGCTCAGCTTATTAAAACTTGGGCCTTGTAATTTGCGGCAATATAATTTTCTGAATAAGAACTGTGTCACAGTATGAAACTCCCTCAACCTACTCTACTCAAAGGAACAAGACTAATAAATTAATTTAAGCTGCAACATTTGTTTGATTCAGTGCATATGACCTTAAAGTTTTAAACTTTTGAAAGCAAAATAGTCAAGTGCTGTAATTCAATTTCTGTTATTTATAATGTGCTCCAAACATGACTGTGTACATAAAAGCTGAGTGTATTTTAAATAAAATAAAAGTAATGGCAGGTACAATTAGAGAAAAACACATTTCAAGAAGCAGAGACTGTACTGGTGAAAATATCATTACACGAGAAAACAAAATACAGAAACCTTTAGAAAGGAAATAAAATTGCAAAACTGACTCTCACTCTTACTTACTTATAAGTTATAGCATTCCTTCAACAAACTATCAGCTGATTTGAAGATCTAGATAAAGAAAAGGTTATGGGTCTTGCATTTAAAAGTAGAGATATTATACAAAAACTTGTTATACAGAAAGCTCCAAACTAAAGGAAGGCCATCTCCCATGGGGGCAAATTTACTAAAGGGCGAAGTGGCTAACGCTAGCGAAAATTCGCCAGTGTGACGTCATTTCGCTACTTTGCCGATTTACTAACGGGTTCTGATGTAAATTCGCTAACGAAGTGGACCTACTCTAGCGCTACTTTGCACCCTTATGCCAGGCAAAGTTGCGCTATGGCGAAGGGATGCAACTACGCTAATTCACTAACTTGCGCATTTTACTGAACGTCACCTCTTGCGCCAGACTTGCCTTTGCCACCTCAGACCAGGCGAAGTGCAATAGAGTAGATAGGGCTTGCTTCAAAAAAGTTGACATTTTTCCCCAAAAAACGCTGGCGTCTTTTACTTTTTAAGGGTCATAGGCTGAAAAAGATAGTAATTCTTTTTGGGGGGTACCCTCCTTCCCCCCTACATTTCCTAACATATGGCACCTAAACTACATAAATAGGGCAAAATAACAACTCTATTTTATTTTATGAAGCTTTCCCAGGCTTGTGTATTGTAATGTATTGCTACATATACGTCCATTGTACTTTAACTTGGCGCCGTATGCAAATTATGCATCGCTAGCCTTTCACTTCCCTGAGCGCAACTTTGGATTTTAGTGAATTAGCTGCGCCCTGGCGAAACTTTGCCCGGTGAAGTGCGGCGAAGTCTATGCTGGCGCAACTTCGGAGGTAAGTATATTTGCCCCATTGAGTCAATTTTAAGCACATAATTTTAATTTTTAAAAAATTATTTCCTTTTTATTTGTAATAATAAAACAGTATCTTGTACTTTATGGTAACTAAACTGCATGAATCCATATCGGTGGCAAAACAATCCTATTGGGTTTATTTAAGGGGTTATTTACTTAACTCAATTTTTTTCTGGTCAAGGTTTTTTGGGCAAATTTTTTTTTTTAGAATTTTTAGAGAAAAAGAAGAAAGTCTATGGGAGATGTCACTTTTAAAATTTGAAGATATCATGATCTGTGCTGGGTTTCATCCAATAATCCAAAAATTCTGGGTCTTCGGGTGATAACCAGAAAAAAATCGAGAATTTTGGCGTCAAATCCAAAAAAATCCTACGATTCGGGTTTTTACTCAATTTTATCAATTTAAAATTTTCCCAACCCGACTTGTTCAAGTTATTTTTTTGATAAATAAGGTAAAATTATGGATGGGAGTTTGGTTGAGCTTGGTTTGAAAGCTGTAAAGGTTCAGAAGAAAATGGCAAATAATTAGAAAATTGTAAAAAAATAAATAATGAAGATCAATTGAAAAGTTGCTTAGAATTGGCCATTGTATAACATACTAAGGGGCACATTTACCTAGGGTCAAACATCGAGGGTTAATCAACCCTCGATATTCGACCGTCGAAGTAAAATCCTTCGACTTCGAATATCGAAGTCGAAGGATTTTGCACTATTCCTACGATCAAACGATCGAACGATTCAAAAGATTTTAATCCATCAGGAAATTGTTAGGAAGCCTATTTTTCCCCTATTCCTTCACTCGAACTAAGTAAATGGGCCCCTATAAGTTAACTTAAAGGTGAACCACCCTGTTAAGGTATAATAACAGTAAATAAGGTATATTATCTTTATAAAAAATAAAGATATGTTAATATAATGTTTACTTATTCATTACCACATATTCAGCTTGATTGATGCGTGTGACTATGTAAATTTCCATAGCTAACTTTAATTCATGCGTGCTGTTGTTTTGTAATCAATGACTTTAAGTACAGATCAATACATTTGTTTGAACTACCATTATACATGTACCACAGTTAACATGTTCAATAAAAAATACTTCTTCCCACTATTATTTTCTGTTGCAATTTTATTTTCCACCATATGAAATATTGACAGAGGCATAAGAGATGATTAGTGATTTGTTTAACTAGAGATTCAAATTAAATACGTAAAACAAACTGATAAAAGACACACAAAACGTTCTCAAATTGTCAGCTACGTTTGTTATACCAATATTTACCTTAGACTTTTTCATTCTTTGTTTTCTTTATCTCTGCTACGGAAAAGCTTAAAATCAATGAAAAATATATTCGGTTTCTACTTCTTTATATTGCTTACATCATGTAATTTTTTTTCCATCGACCAGAAAACTGAAGCTAAATCATCACAAACCCCTGTAGATTTTTGAATTGGTTATTTGGCTGTGAAGTGACCTATCTCTCAGCAAACTAGGTGAATCAATGCATGCTTCTGTACCTGACATATCACAATTTGACTCAACATTATTTATCTTTAAGAATTTATAAAATAGCATACAACAATAGCAGCTAGACAAAAATTTTATTGAATAGAGATAGATTTGTAAACAGTCTAAAAGGAAAACACATTTTAGAAAGATACATAGATCAACAAACAAGCAGTAGCCCCCGTCACCCTCTGAGTGGTCTATCAGTAAAATTTATAGGATGGGATTAGTGTTATTTAAGCACAGAGGGCTATGAATATACTATGCTGGAATGAAATATAAGGTACCTGTGGGAATATCAACATTAAACATGGCATAAGTGGGGGTCAATCAATCCATGCTTTGTTTAAGAGGGCATTTTTAGTAGCTTGCTGTAGTTAAAAAGTTCCCGCACAATTTCATGTTGACATTATAAATAAAAGTGGCTATAGGACAGTCCAGACCAGGATATGCCAAGGGTTGCCCAAGATTTTTTTATATTACATCTGAAATAATAGACTTATTACAAAACACTCCACCATGTCACTGATCATTTAGCTAAGTAGGTTTGCAGGTAGACAGTATAACCAAGATTAGCACTCTTGCAAACCCTTTTTGCATATGGTTTCTCCGTTGTTTTGCTGAGTAGTTTTACAATAGTATGAAATGGCACAATCTCATTGGACAAATGCTAAGCATAAAATGTGGTGTAAAATGAGGGGTGATTAGCGATTATCACCTTTGAATACACATATGTGAATCAATTGTACTTTACCACAGTACCCTGATAAGTTCTCTGATACTATGGAGTGGTGCAATCTGATTAATGATATGAGAGTATTGTGAGGGAAATGGATAACCGATTGAAGTTCATACATCCATAACAATAATTTTACTGGGTCACAAGGCATGTTTATTATTATTATTATTATTATTATTATTATTATGTTTAAGTTAAATAGATAGCAGACTGAAGTTCAGCACTTTTGAAACCTAGGTACATGTTTTATCCTTTGCCACAATGCCCTGCTCAATAGTTTTCTTATACAGTTCTAAACATCCCACTGAAATCCAATTTTACATACCTTAAGGGATACTGTCATGGGAAAACGTGTTTTTTTTAAAAATGCATCAGTTAATAGTGCTGCTCCAGCAGAATTCTGCACTGAAAAGAGCAACAAATTTTGTTATATTCGGTTTTGAAATGGGGCTAGACATACTGTCGTTTTTCCAGCAGCCTCCAGTCATGTGACCTGTGCACTGATAAACTTCAATCACTCTTTACTGCTGTACTGCAAGTTGGAGTGATATCACCCCCTCCCTTTCCCCCACAGCAGCCAAACAAAAGAACAATGGGAAGGTAACCAGATAACAGCTCCCTAACAGAAGATAACAGCTCCCTGGAAGATCTAAGAACAGCACTCAATAGTAAAAGCCAAGTCCCACTGAGACTGATTCAGTTACATTAAGTAGGAGAAATAACAGCCTGCCAGAAAGTATTTCCATCCTAAAGTGGAGGCACAAGTCACATGACTGGGGCAGCTGGAAAACTGACAAAATGTCTAGCCCCATGTCAGATTTAAAAATTGAATATAAAAAAATCTGTTTGCTCTTTTGAGAAATGGATTTCAGTGCAGAATTCTGCTGTAGCAGCACTATTAACTGATGTGTTTTGAAAAAAAAACATTTTTCCATTACAGTATCCCTTTAATGAAAAACCTGGAGTCAGAATTGAGGTAAATGGCCACAGCATTTATTACCATTGTATCAATGTATCCTTCAAAAAGCCATGCTGATTGGTGCTCATAATGCCATTCACTAGGACAAAATTTTGAATGTGATCCCTTTACAAGTCTTCAAATAATTTGCCCACCAAAGATGTCAAACATACTGGCCTATAATTGCCAGGCTGAGATTGTAATCCCTTTTTAAATATTGGAATGACATCAGTTTTTCTCCAATCCATAGGTACCCTAATAAATGAAAGCGTATCTGAAAAAATCTGAAATAAACCTGAACTAAGTTCTCTTAGTACACAGGGAGCCTTGCTTACATTCATTTTTATTAAAGATATATGAATCACAAGTACACCCTCAATTAGGTACAGAGGGAGGCTAGTGAAGGTGAGGTATGGGATATGCTGATATTTTTTTGATAAGGCAGTATATTTTTTTTAATCTCACTGGAGAGCTCCCCTTTTTCAAGTGCCTTGTAGCCACTTTTCCTTTTTTTGAAACATTTGGCTAATGTCTTTTTGGTCCCACTGAATGGTGGACTGTGATGACATACACTGACAAAATTGTTGGTCGTAACACCACCATGCTGTACCAGTATAATTTCTACAGGCGTTCTAAATTTCACCCATGTAGCAGAAGAGAGAAGAATACAGTTCTGGCTTCTTCTCCCCAAGAACACTGGCAAAAATGCAAAAAACTCTTAGCCAAGTTCCAAATGTTTTTGGAATTTTTCCTCCTCCTCCTTTCTATCCTATTTTACCATCCTCTTTTTCCTTTTCTTTTATGTCAATAAAATGTGAAATATAATTCTTGGACTTCACTTTTCCAAAAGTCCTCCTTTACCTCCTGCTTTAATTGGAACCCAAAGGTTCAAAACAAGTACCACCCTTTCTCTGGCTGCCAACCAATTGTGCCCTCCTGCTGACCAATTGTAACTACTGCATTGTGTGTAGTTACAATTGGTCAATCCCCCAACCATTGCCTTTTTTAGGTTGTTCTGTGTTAACATTGGTTACATGACTCTTTCACACCTCTTGCAATAATAGCCCCCCCCCCCATTTTGTGTGTGTGTAGGGACTGACTCACCTGGAGGCCTTGTGGCCATGTACTCCAGCCCTCTTGCTGCTTGTGCCAAACTACTACTCCCTTGAGCCCTTTTTGTATCATATTACTGACTCCTAGAAGTTTCCCACTGGTCTGTCCTCCACTCACAGCTGTGATAGTCAGTTTCGTAACTAGATTTTGCCAGGCCTCCTTGCATAAAAATCTTCAGAGGGGCCCGGCGTACTTCGATCCCCATCCTCTCATCCACTTCCTGTCCTGCCTCCATCCCATGCCTCCGCCCTGCCTACTATGCCCACTTTAACCAACTTCGCCCACTCCCACCAACTCCACCCACTCTCACCAACTCTACCCACTCCTACCTGACCTTCGTCCCCCTTCCTTGCCACAGGTAAAAAAGTGCCTGGGAGGAGGTTTTTTTTATTAGACAAAGCAGACCCCACACACCGGGCCCCCCAACTGCAGGGTTTGTTTCATCTATAGTTATGCCACTGGTAACAGTGCTGCACACTGTTCATGAAGTAGCAGGGAGAAGTATAGGTTGCTGTGTGGGTAAGGTCTCTGTAGCGCCAGTGTCTTTTCTGATTGCTGCTGCTGATCGGGACCGGAGGACTCTCCAATGATGCCGCGCTAACCTGATGCCTGACCTAGGTAAGGATTGCGTGGAGCTGTTTCTCACTGAAGACTAGAGATCAGCACTATGTAATTATATCCACCACTGAGTATTAGGCTGCCTCTACCTACAGAGGATGACCCCAAACTACTTCCAGCAGGTGCTGCATCTCAGAGGGAAGTACAGCAGCTCTGAATCTGCAGTGTCTTGATGATAGGAAATCCAAGCAGGTTGTCACCTAGCACAAGCAGTAGAGTATTGCTTGCACTTGACTCTAACATGCAAGGCAGGGCCTTCGCTATATGGAAGTTTAACAAATGCTTTCCCATACTGTACATAACAATTACCTTCCAGCAAGGCTGGAATCCAGACGTCCTGACGTCCTATGCAATTGTAACCTTTTTGTAGGGCAGATATAACTGCAAAGTGCATTTATTATAGGGATACACCAAATCCACTATTTTGGATTCAGCCGAATCCCAGAATCGTTTTGCGAAAGATTCGGTCGAATACTGAACCAAATCCTAATTTGTATATGCAAATTAGGAGTGGGAAGGGAAAACATTTTTTACTTCCTTGTTTTGTGACAAAATCACGCAATTTCCCTCTGCGCCCCTAATTTGCATATGCAAATTAGGATTCAGATTCGGTTCGGACGGGCAGAAGGATTTGGCCGATCCGAATCCTGCTGAAAAAGCCGAATCCCAAACTAAATCCTGGATTCGTGCATCCCTTGTTTAGTATCACAATAACTCAATATTGTGTTAATAAACACACTTTGCAGTTATATCTGCCATGGCTTCTTCCTACCCTACAAAAAGGTTACAATTATATGGAAGTTATGAAGGAAAGGTGTAGTGTAACTACACCTTTCATAGGCACTGTTGTGGTCCAAATCCCATACAGTGGAAATGAAAAAGAAGAATAATCTAAGCCTTATTCCCTATCCAACTGTGGTCCCTTTACTTTAGGCAGACTCAGAGCTTTGGGAAAAGCTATGCCTTACTACAGCACAGGCTGTTCTTTCTATTTAACTTCTTTGTCTCACTCTCCTAGAGAGTGTTATTAAATTATACATTCTGTCACTGGTTAGCTTAATTCACGGGGTCCCTGCTCTCCAACTTTCACTAGAGGTACAGGTCCCTCTATAGTAGAACAGCTTTACTGGGCCGTGTTGATCTCAGACTCAATGGCACAGATGCAGAAAGCAACCAAAAGGCAAAGAAAACCCCTAACCAAATACTATGTTAAAGTGTGGCAGGAAGCCTGTAGGCCAATAACAGAATATGTAAATTAAGTAATTAGATACATGGGCATCTGCCCAGCAACTAGGGTGATAAGGAAGTGTAGTGATTTAAAGCCATATGGACGTACCAATACCATGGGTTCCCAAACAAATAAAACTTAAAATACATTATCATACAGTATATCCACTGTTTTGATCCAGAGGAAGGACAAATCCCAACCGGTGCCAACTATAGTTACATAGTTACATACTGTAGTTAAATCGGGTTGAAAGAAGACAAAGTCCATCAAGTTCAACCCCTCCAAATGAAAACCCAGCATCCCTACACACACCCCTCCCTACTTTCACACAAATTATATATACCCATACCTATACTAACTATAGAGTTTAGTATCACAATAGCCTTTGATATTATGTCTGTCCAAAAAATCATCCAAGCCATTCTTAAAGGCATTAACTGAATCAGCCATCACAACATCACCCGGCAGTACATTCCACAACCTCACTGTCCTGACTGTGAAGAACCCTCTACGTTGCTTCAAATGAAATTTCTTTTCTTCTAGTGTAAAGGGGTGACCTCTGGTACAGTGATCCTATGCTTCAAACAATTCATTCCTGACCCCAATGGTGATTGGAATATTCCCTGTATCAAGCATTCAGCATTAACATGAATGAATACAATGCTGACTCTGCCGTTTTGCTGTATAAAGTTACAGATACCACAATATACAGTAACAGTGCATTCAGAAAAACATCCACATGCAGTTATTAATAAATAATATGAGAACATAAAGAAGAAAGACTTCTGACATTTTCACAAAATATGCAAAAAAGGGAAAGGGTGGGTGGGATGTTTCTACCTGCTCAGAAGATTACAAAGTAAACTGCTTCTTCCCCTGACATCACATCCCTCTCTTTCTCCGCTCCCAGCCTGGCTTTCCCCTGCCTTGACTCATTCCTTCTCACCCAATCACAATTACATCTGATTCTGCCAATTTCTAAACATAAACAAGCATAATTTGTCTGTTGGTCATTCAGATCCCTTGTCATGCAGCCTCTGTGTTTATAGCTCCAGGGCTTTCCTGGAATGGTGCAATCTGATTGGTCAGATAGGTAATTTTGCATTAAAAGGTTGGCAAATTCTGCAATGCTATGAAATCGTGTAATCTGTCAGATGGGAGGCATGAAATTTTACGGTACACAGATAGCACATTTAAGCTCAGCACCTTTGAAAACGTTAAGGCAATTATTTTGTCTTTGGCTGCAATACAGTGTGGTCTTGCAATATCATGAAGTGATGCAAACTCATTAATCAGATAGGAAGGCATGTGATTATGGGGTAAACATATGGCAGACTGAAGCACAACACACTCTTTTCTTTGGAACAATGTACTGCTGAGTAGTTCTCATTTAATATGGAGTGACATAATCTGATTGGTCATATGGGCAGGTGTGTGATTTTGGGGTAACCGGTTCGGGTGACAGGATGAAACTCAGCAAATTTGTAATAGCCTAGGAACACATTTTGGCCTTTGCTATAATGCACTACAGAGGAGTTCTACGATCCTATTGTATGGTGAATTTCATTGGTCAGTTGGGCAATAATGTAAGTTGTGAGTAAACAGAAGGACAACTGAAACTCAGTACCTTTAAAAACTCCTCGGTAAATGTTTTATTGCATTTGATCGTACCCTATGGAATACTGAAATCTGACAGTTCAGAGAGAATGGCACGAGTTTGTGGGTGGGATACTGATAAATGAAGTAGTCAGTGACCTTCTCCTGAATGGAGGATGTTCTCCCTTTCATAGGGTTGTATAGTCACATTTCACAATGATGCCCATACTGATTGGATTTGGCACTGATTTGGACTTTTGGAAATTTTATTTCTTGTGCCTTCCGAGAAGCTTGTGTCCCAGGCACTTGCCCATTAGGTTCCTTATTGAAAATACAGCAGATTTTACTATAAGTTGTGTGCATCTATTTACTAAGGAAGCCTTCATTTTATATTGAGCCAATTAACTTCTACTTCTCATTGCCTACATCAGTGCTGTCCAACTTCTGTGTTACAGATTTCCAATTTTTTTCTGGCCTACATGGTGGAGGGCCGATAATTGAAGCCAGTGTTGACCACTCCCTGTTTTTAAACCACACCCATGTTACCACAAGACCATATCCACATTAATGGTGGTAGCACTCCAAAAAACCAAATGGTTGATGCTCACTCATTTGTGAAAAAAGTTGTCATACCCTTAAATCCACATACCTCCTCATTTCCTATGGATAACACAGCACCCCAGCACATGATTAAACACTTTAGGGGCCCCTAACAATGATTTATTTTCAAATGCTAATAACCCCCCAGAACAAATACCAGGCTTATGTTCCATAGACAGAGTAGAGCACACACAGGTAGAGCAGGGTACACACAGGCAGAGCAGGGCACACACAGGCAGAGTATGTCGCACACAAGCAGAGTATGTCACACACAGTCAGAGTATGTCACACAGGCAGAGTAGGGCACACACAGGCAGAGCAGGGCACACACAGGCAGATTATGTCACACACAAGCAGAGTATGTCACACACAGGCAGAGTATGTCACACACAGGCAGAGTATGTCACACACATGCAGAGCATGTCACACACAGGCTGAGTATGTCACACACAGGCAGAGCAGGGCACACAGGCAGAGCAGGGCACCCACAGTCAGAGCAGGGCACACACGGTCAGAGTAGGGCACACACAGGCAGAGCATGTCACACACAGGCATGTATGTCAAGGTTGGGTTTGTTTTCTGGAAAAAAGGCAATGGGGGACATGATTACACTTAACAAGTACATTAGAAGACATTATAGACATAGCAGGGGACCTTTTTACACATGAAGAGTATCACCTTACCAGAGGCCACCCCTTCAGACTACAAGAAAAGAAATTTCATTTGAAGCAATGTAGGTGGTTCTTCACAGTGAGATCAGTGAGGTTGTAGAATGCACTGCCGGGTGATGTTGTGATGGCTGATTCAGTTAATGCCTTTAAGAGTGGCTTGGATGATTTCTTGAATAGACATAATATCAAAGGCTATTGTGATACTAAATTCTATAGTTAGTATAGATATGGGTATATATAATTTATATGAAAGTATGGAGGGGTGTGTGTATGGATGCTGGGTTTTCATTTGGAGGGGTTGAACTTGATGGACTTTGTCTTTTTCCAACCCAATTTAACTATGTAACTATGTCACTCACAGGCAGAGTATGTCACATACAGGCAGAGTAGGGCACACACAGGGAGAAAAGGGAATACACAGGCAGAGCAGGGCACACACAGGCAGAGCAGGGCACACACAGGGAGCATAGGGAAGGCAGAACAGAGCAGGAGACATGGAAACCTATCAGGACCACTCTAAGATGTACTACAAACAGTGACACAGTGCTGGTGCTCCATTAGCACTTTCTATAAAATGTGAACAGGTGAACAATGTTGGCAGTTTCAGTCTGGGTCTCAGGTGTGAACAGTACATGGCTTTAGTATGTGAACAATAAAGGTGTTACAGGTGTGAACAATACAGGGGGGATTACATGTGTGAACAATACAGGGGATTACAGTCTGAATTTGAGGTTTAAACAATGCAGGGGCCCTTTAATATCTGTAGAGATACCATTTAAAGTTTACACATGGTAAGCAAACACAACAGGTAGGTGGGGGGACCAAACTAAGGGGAATCGCTGGCCTACATCATATAGAGAAAAGGTGAGACATACACAACACTGTAAAAGGAATGTGTTTCCTCTTAATCGACCCTACTAAAATTAGTGGTGTTTCCCTTGCCCTGCCTATATAAGTGAGGCTTCATAAGCCAATTCATATGAGTTCAGCTAAAACACTGGGCTGTAATACCCTACTGAACCCTATTTAACCCCCAGAAAATGAAGGAACATTGCATTAAATTGAACACAAGCACATTAATATTATGGATTCAAGACTTAAAATAATTTATTATGGGGTAACTAATGTTGCTGCTTCAGTTTTGAAGTGTTCTTCTACATCATGTTTTCACACTCAAAGTCTTTCACTTAATGTGATTTTTTTAAAGCAATGGATCTAAAATGTATATGGCCTATAAGTCTGGCTGTTATTATTTCTCTGTTCCGTTGCCTTTGTAAAATAAAACATTCATGGGTACAGCTTATGTGCCAAATTATCTCAAGTGAAAAAAAAAAACATATCCAATTTATTCTTTTGAGCAGAGTAGACACACAGTTGATAGTGGGGAGTTTTTGTACTTTGGCTGAAGCTACTATTTATTGGTCTCAAGAGAAATATTCACTTCCCTAGTTAACATCCACTATATTAAGCTATTGCCAAAAAAGCTTTAGCTTTCGTTAGGAAATTACCAAGTGATTTCATCGCAGACTGCTCTTCTCAGGATATCACAACATGACTACTGCAAATTGGTCTATTGCTCTAATTTTCCTACTCATAGGACAGATAAATAACAAAAATCATGTTTAAAAATAATAGTATCAGGATATTCATCATTGTATAAATGAGTATAAAATTAAAATTGAATATAAGCTTCATCATACTGAAATAAGAAACTTTTAAATACAACCAATTAAATATTCTGCATCGTTTCTGAAATAATCAAGTTTATCTTCACTATCCTTCTCTCAGCATCTGTTTCTCTTCATTCTGTCTTCTTGCAGCAGTTGGGTCAAATTGAAATTTGGAAGCCGCACACCCATTCACATGCTGAGGTGCTAATCCAAGGGGGGCTGCCCAATCATAGCCTCCTGAAACATGTCATAGAAAAGATATATCTATGGATTGCACACTCAGACTTGTATAAAAGAATCAAAATTTATTATATCATATTATTAAAAACTTACAAACATCATAGAAAAGATTTTGGTTTCGACCAACATAGTGGTATTCATCAGGGGCAAAAAACTCCTCAATATAAGAAAAATCAAAAAGGCAGGAAGATTTTGTGTGTACATGCAGTTAAAATACCTTGTGTAGTTCAAAATAGAACACATTGCAGCAGTTGGGTGTCAGATATTCAATGACAGATCCAATATATCTTATAGGTGGGGCTTCCTTTCCTAGCAGATGAAAATGTGTTTGGGGTATCCTTAATTGAAAAGAATCTACTCTAAATTACTAAAAAAAAAATAAAGTACTGTCTTGCACAAAAAAGGGCCATAGACTGCATTATTTCTCTGTACCTGAAGAATTTGACCCAGATGTTCTTTTTGTTTATATGCTTGTTCACCGCTGTATGAGCTAAGTTCAATAAAAAAATGTATAAAAATTATATATAGAAAAAAGGCCATTAATTAATAAAAGGATGGAAACTGGCCTTATAAGGCCTCACCTTGAGTATGCAGTGTAGTTTTGGGCTCCAGTCCTTAAGAAGACTATAAATGACCTGGGTAGAGTGCTGAGACGCAGTGGGACATACAATTTAAAGGGTTAGAAAATGTAAATTATGAGGGTAGACTGTCAAGGTTGAGGTTGTTTTCTCTGGAAAAAAGATGCTTGCCAGGGGACATGATTACTCTTTACAAATACATTAGAGGGCATTATAGACAGATAGGGTGATCTTTTTTCCAATAAAGATGATCAACGCACCAGAGGCCATCCCATTAGACTAGAATTTTCATTTGAAGCAGTGTAGGTAGTTCTTCACAGTGAGAACAGTGAGGTTGTAGAATGCACTGCCGGATGATGGCTAATTCTGTTAATACCTATAAGAGGGGATTGGATGATTTGTGTATGTAGCGAAAAATTTGTGAAGCGCCGAATAATTACCAAAGCGCATTTCATGTGCACGACGTTGCGAATGTGCATCTGTGTTTTGACATGCAACATTATTTTTTCAGCACGCAATGCAATTTGATGAAACATCTTCTATTTGTGTTAGAAGGTGTGCTGAATTGCATTAGAGACAATGGGAAGACCTATTCACTCAGTATACTGCTACAAACATGCCCTGCCTACATCGTTAGAGGACTCCTATCAATTTATTCTGTTTAAATAAATCTACCTTCATTTGCCGAATAGTATTCAAAGTACAATTATTATTAGCCTTGATAAAATCGCTCCAGATCCTCTGGATGACACACAGCCTCAGACGGATGTTATACCGGCTCCTCAGCCTCTCCATTATGTTCCTGTGCAGGGACTGTATTCCAGGGGTCCCAGGGCGGATGTCATATCCCTCCCTGTGCAGGTAGCTTATAAGGTAGGTAAACTGCTCTTTATTCATGAGGCCTGGACCTGCCATCTTAGCTGTAGAAACGTTTTCCACTCATACAACTGTAAGGGCAGAGCATTGGGTATTTATAATGGTGATGACAATTTTTGATGGGTGAGAGACGAGCATGTCACGTGATGTACCCACGACGATTTTGACGCTCATGTGCCTAGTTTGCACACCTAGTTTGACGTGCATGTACCTAGTTTGACGCTAACGTGGCAAGTTTGCAGCTCACGCGCGCAGAGTATGATGTGCGGGCGCTTCATTTGATGAATTTGCTATTGAATTGAGTAGCACTCAAATCTATTATGCTTTTTTTTTTGGTTGCACTTTATACATAATGCAACCCTTCAATACAAGTATAACATAACACGACCATTAGTTGAAGACTTTGAAGAGATTGTTAATTTGTTATTTGTATGATGACTGAGGCAGCAGGACTTTTGGAAGCACTCGTTTCAGAGACCCAATTTGTGTACTTGCAAACATCTCACTTAGAAGCAGCACTTAGCAAGACTTGATGATAATAGTGTGACTACAATTGCCAACCATGCTTAGGGTTGTCACCTTTTTTGGAAAAAAATACTAGCCTTCTTATATATTTAGATGTTTTCCCCAGGGCCACTTCTGCTATGAGGCAAGATGAGAACCTGGTAACTTTAAGAGCTAAATTTCTGTTTTTTTAAAATGTAAATTTGGCTCTGCTAGTGCAGCAATAGCTCTCACTGCACTAGCAATGCAGCACCCCTCTCGACCCGCTCCGACTCTAGAAGTTAGAATCATGGAGAGGGGGGGCAGCATCGGGGCTGCTGCTTCAGGTGGCAGCAGCCCCTGAAGCGCTCCTGGTTTTCCATATTAATAACATAGTGGTCAAGCATCATTTTTACCAGGTAAAATACTGACCAGGTGGCAATCCTAGCTATGCTGCAGTAGTAGAAGCAACATTATCATTAGCCTTGATAGGCCCCAACCTGAGAATTATTTGCCAACAATGTGGCAAGCAGCAGCAGTAATAGAAGTAAAATGATCAGGAGCCTTGACAGACCCCAGCCAGAAGAAATTTTCCAACCATGTGTAGTATTAGAAGCAACATTATTAGAATTAAATTAGAATTAGAAGAGGTAGACCTCAACTAGAAGAAATTAGCCAACTACATGGCAGTATTAGAAGTAAAATTATTAGGATCCTTGACATACCCCAACCAGAAGAAATTTGCCAACCAAGTGGCAGTATTAGAAGCAACCAGAAGAAATTTATCATTTTTGGAAACGAGTCATGGGCGAATTTCATCCCAGTATGAGAGGCAAGAGCTGAGAGAGGGAGCTATATTTTTTTGTGTTCAACTGTGAATCTCAGAAGGGGACTGGTGTTAGAGAGGAAATATATACCCAGTGTATTACTTAGAGCCTAAATGTGGCAAGGGATTTGTTTTCTTTTGTTTATGCACCTGTTTGCTCACAGAGTCTGGAATTGTGTGTAATAAATGTACTTTACCCTGTTAAATAACTATCTGTTCATCTGATCCTGCTCATACACACACAATTTTACAAAAGTTTTATGTTGAAAAACAGTTCACGTATTAATGCTTTATTGGTTGACAAGGCATAGGCATCATGAATGGCTATTTGCCATTTTTTCAAAGCTACTGCAGCTCCAGTGAATGAGTATACAGCCACAATTCTTGATGAGCTTTAGAATTTGGTTTCTGCCATAAGGAATAATAAGCAGCATTCTTATAGTGCTCTGTGAGGAAACAGGGCAGTTAGAAAATTTAATATACAATGTCAATAGCACTTTAATGGAGGGCTTGAAAGACTTTTGGCATGATAACTGGTTTGTTTCACTTGGATAAATTGGAAATGAGCAGGATTTGATTCCTTTATATACATTCTTAAGGGAGCATATTTTGTTAATTTACCAAGAGATTGACCATGTTTTGGCAGGAATAAAAGAGACAATTTCACAAAGGAAACTCTATAGCTGTGGAATGTGTGGTGTGGAATGATGTAGAAATGTGTGGAATGTGTAGTGACCTGTAGATGTCACTGTGCCCAGACTTATACTGTGCATACTTCCTGACAGGAGTGAAAGTTACTGTTGTGTAATGGCTGCAGGGGTCTGCTAATAAAGCACTGTTATACTCTACTCATCCTCGGCTACCTAAAACATAACAGATTGGTGACAGGATGTCTCTTCTACCTCTGCAGCAGCCTGCAGCTTTTCTTCCAAACCCTGGTGAGCCTACCATACCTTTTACTGCTTGGATCCGTATGTTTGAAAATTACATTATTGCTGCTGACCAAGGGGAAATTTCTGCTGCTAGAAATCATGCTTTACTTATTCACTGCCTGGGAGCAGAGGGACAGCTTATATTCTATACATTACCATTACCTGATGATTCTTATGAAACTGCTTTTACTGCTATAAAGAACTTTTTCGTGCCAAGAGTAAATGTGGTTGCTGAAAGATATAAATTCCGGCCAACGTGGACAACGTAATGGCAAATCAACAGAAGTTTGTAGCAGCTTTGAGAGAGCTGGTTATTACCTGTAACTTTGGGAATCAGATGAAATGGTAAGATACCAATTAGTGGAAAAAACAAACTCACCTCGCATTAGAGAGAGAGACTGCTCCCAGAGCAGTATTTAACCCTTGCGAAGGCTATTACAGTTCCTAGCCAAATTAAAACAGCAGTGGCAGAGGCTAACTCTCAGTCAGGGAACTGCTGGGAATTTACAGATTGTGAATTCAGCATTGTGGCCTAATAATGCACAGTCACAGGCAAAATACAGTGCTAAGGAAAGGGATTCACCTACACTGCAAAACCATGCAGCAAATAATACTGCTTTCGCTGTGGTTCAACATAACACACTGCAAATCATGTTACATATCCTGCAAAAGCTAAACGGTGCTGCAAATGCACAAAAGTAGAACATTTTGCTAAGATCTGCCGTTAGTGATAGGCGAATTTATTCGCCAGGCGTGAATTCACGGTGAATTTGCACGATTCACCACTGGCGAATAAATTCGCGAAACGGCAGCAAAAATTCGCCGGCGTCAAAAAAAAATTGATTTTTTTTTTTTTTTGGATGCTGGCGCATTTTCGCCAAAAAAATGGACGCCGGCTTAAAAAAACTGACACCAGTGTCAAAAAAACAGACACAAATTTGCCCATCACTATCTGCCGTAGTTCTGCTAAAGATGTTCATGAAGTCACTACTACAAATGCTACAGTATTAAGTGTGGATAAAGCTGGTACATTTATTCCAGACAAGTTTATTTGCACTGTCAGTGTCAGTACTGCTTCTGCTGACAAGGGACACTCCATTAACCTGATGCTTGATACAGGTTCAGCTGTTTCTATGCTACCAAAGGATATTTTCTTGAAATACTTTGCAAAAGATCTGCTTGTTGCACCTGCCCTGAAACTAGTCAGTTACTTAAAGGATCCAATCCCTGTGCTTGGTTACTTGCCAGTGACTTTACAATTTGAATCAAATACTGTAAAATGTGACTTTTACATTGTGAATAAGGGTACTGCTATACTTGGAAGGGATTTCTTTGCTGCATTAAACCTACAATTAGTTGATGGTCTCATTACTACAGCACCAGTGCCTGCCACACAGCCAGTGTCTAAAATTTCACCACAAAGCAATACTTCACTGGGCTGTGCACAGAACTTTGTACATAAATTTAAGTTGAGACTGGATGTAAAACCAGTACCATTTTCTGATTCAGCATGGGAAAAACTTGCTATTGATATTGTGGGTCCTTTTACAGATGCTCATATAGACAGATTTGCTATAACCTTGATGGACTATTACAGTAAATGGCCTGAAATTGCATTTGTTTCTCATATAACATCAGCTACAGTAATAACATTTTTTTCTACAGTCTTCAGCAGAGAAGGTAATCCAAAGGAGTTAAAATCAGACAACGGACCACAGTTTGTCTCATCTGAGTTTGAATTCTTTCTGAGAGAGAGGAATATTGTGCATAGGAAATCTTCAGTGTATTACCCACAAGCAAATGGAGAAATCAAGCGATTCAACAGAAGTCTGAAAGAAGCACTACAGACAGCAAATCTTACTGGGAAATCTTGGTAAGTATTTACAACAGAGTTCCTACATAACTACAGAGCAACACGCCATGCAACAACCCAATCATCTCCAGCTGAATTATTACATGGCAGACAGATGTGCACTGAGTTACATGTTGCAGACCTCAAACTTCCACAAAATACTGTGCCTACAAAATCATCTACTGCTGACATTGTGAAACTTCAACAAGCCAAATGCAAGGCTTATACTGACAGAAAACGTGGAGCAAGAGAAGTGCACTTTCAGTCTGGATCTTTAGTCAGAATTAAGAAACCAGGAATACTGAAACAAGGACAATCTAAATTTACTACACCACTTGAAGTGAGACGCCAGCGAGGACCATACACATATAAACTGTCTGATGGCCGCATATGGAATGCAAGTCATCTTGCTCCTGTTAGGAATGACTTTTGGAGAAGCTCCATTTGATGAAGGACATTTTCCTACTCCTGATGCCAACTGCAATGGGCCTGAAGAAAGTGAACCTATAAGGCGTACTGAGAGAATCAGAAAACTACCTGCATGGACCCAGGACTATGTGATGTGAATAATGTATATTATTGCTTTAAGATGCATTGTTGTTGTTTATTACATTTGCCCAAATGCTTTCCTACTATAGGGGGGATATGTGGTGTTTATACAAATGGCCTGTAGATGTCACTGTGCTCATACTTATACTGTGCATACTTCCTGACAGCTTAAAAGTGAAAGTGAATGTTACTGCTGTGTAATGGCTGCAAGAGTTTGCTAATAAAGCACTGTTATACTCTAATCATCCTCGGCTACCCAAAACATAACAGAATGTATTGTGTAAAGCCTGAGCTTCAATATTTGTTGTTTATCAAAAGTAATGCAGTGAAGGATAAAATGAGATGCACAATAATGTACTGTGATGGGGAATATGGAAACATTTTGTATTATTTTTTGTCTTGATTTGACATTACAATAAACCTATTTAACAAGTGTTTTCCTTCTACTACAGAGAACTAGAATTTTTGCAAGTATTGTGTCCACCAACTGTGTAACTGTGTCAAAGAAAGGAAAATGACAGACTTGTCAGAATTGTGAAAAAAAGACTGAATATTGGTTCCTGTCTAGCAGGCCTGTCTGTGACAAAAGCTGCTACTGTGCAGAGTATCCAGAAGAACTGAATCCAAGATTATGAAACAGAAGACAACATATCCCAAGTAATGCACAAATGCTCATTTGCCAGGCATCTGTTTCTGGAAAATAATTCTACACAGACATTATCTATAGTAAAGCTATTGCCAAACTACACACTGCAGACCATGATGTCTAAAACATGTTAAAATATTTGTTGCAGTTTTTCAGGTAGTGTTTATGTTTAGAGAATTTCCCCAGAAGCCTACAATTTTGAGTGCCTGGTACAAACAGGGAAAGCAATTTCAATGGTTTGGGCAGAAATTAGATGTATTGATTAGGCTGCAATTTGGTTTTGTGATCTGTAGAGCACTATGCAAAACATGTGTAGGGGGTAAAGGTTTTGCTAACCTTTAGGTTCTTTTGTTTCCTTTTTCCTATGTGAACGTATTCTGCTGGCAGTTCAGTGATTGGCCAGTAGATGTCACTATATTTAAGGGGAAAAGATTTTCTTATACCCAGGGGAATGTGTTAGCCAGCTAGTCTGGGTCCTTTTTCCCATAGGGGAGGGGGAGTAGTTCCCTATAGGTTATAAAAAGGGATGTTGCCATGTGTTCTACCTCTTTCCAGTGCACCCATTGGAAGTGGGGTGTTGCTGCTAGGGCCTGAGGTGGAGGTAGGCCTCAGTATAGGTGAAATAAAATGAATAGGTCACTATAGGAGTGACAGATAAGTTCGCGAAAGCTAGTGCGCAGCTAAGGCTCCTTGAGGCGTTAGTGAAGGGTGAGCACCCTGCATTGACATTGCCACCATTTTAGGGACTCAAGTGGTAAGGCTCAGGGATAAAGAGATCATTGGAGTGTAAAACCAGTTGTGAGGTCGCCTTCAATGGGGAATGTGGACCAAAGGCAGGAAAGGTGGCTCAATTCACATTCAGACAGTATCCGTGAGTAATACAATTGTATGTAAATGACCTGCTGCCACTACTTGCTTCGTGGAGTGTACCATCTGAGCATACATCTTGAATATGTGACTGACTATTGAGAAGTGCATGATCAGTTCAATAGATATTCTGCTGTTTTAAAGAACCACTGGCATCCAAAGTTTATTTGATCAAGAGTGATTGCAGTGTGCTTATACCAGTGTGGCAATCCCTTCCTCCATACCATTAGCGAGGGCCCCACCTGAAGATAGAGTCCAATTATATTGTGCCTATTGGCAGTTGCTGGGATTTGGACCCCTTGCCCAGGTACCAAGACCAGTGCATAGTAACCCAAGGGAAGGTTTAGTAAGACCCTGACCCATCCACCTGTTACATATGCAAACATTGCTGATTTAAATTTTAGAAAATTAGACCTCTATACATGCACTGGAACATGCACCATCAGCACACCCAACCACTCCACTCAAATTCACCAGGCTCCTGATATAGAGGGTTGCTACGCCCCCTCACTACAGAGGAAACAAGAACAATGTGGGCAGATGCATGCAGGGTAAACCCCTGTGCATTTATTTAGTTAAATATATCATTTCATGGACATGCATCTTCTTCAAGCATACAAACCAGTAAATACTGTAGGTGAGGGCATTTAAAGACAAACGCATAATTAATTGTTCAAATACAATATTAGAAACCATAGCATACAGTATAAATGACAAAAAAGTATAGGAAAAAGTTTGAAGTAAATCATTGTAAACTAGTTGATTTTAAATCAAATCAAAGTTCAGTGAAAAGGCCCTTTTTAAATAAAGTCCATTGCTAATGTAAGTTAACATTAGTGATGGGCAAATTTATTCGGCAGGTGCAAATTTGTGGCGAATTTCCGCGCTTCACCGTCGTCAAATAAATTCAGGAATTTGCCGCGACAGTTCTGACACCGGCGACAATTAAATGGACGCCCATTGACTTTAATGTGCGTATAATGTCGATGTTCTCTAAATTGTCGATGGCGGGAAATTTGCAAATTTCGTGGCGAAACGGGACAAATTTACCCATCACTAGTCAACATTTTTATAACGAATAAGTCACTAAACACTGAAATAAAACCAAACTGCACTGATGAGGCTGTCATACACAATCATTTAACCGGATATTATGCCTGTCCATGGCATATTGCAGCATAAAATTCTGTAAAAATAAAAAACAGAGAAACTGTAATCTATATTTCAGAAATGCAACTTCTAAGTTGCCAATTCTAAACAACTGGACATATTAAATCCCTCATTTTAACTATGCCGAATTTTAGTCTGTAATGCTCAGATCCAATGGTATTCTTGTTGGAGTTACATACATCACAACCAATTCCGGTACAAAAGGTGAGGAAGGCCCTGTGCAAAAAGAGCTTACAATCTAATGGGAAGGGAATAATACACAAGGTGTGGGAGTGGGAAAGATCAGAATTAAGTGGGTGAGAAATGTGGTACTGTATGTGACATTGCATTTGGTAGTAAGCACAGTGAGTGTATTCTTCTCTAAATAAGTGCGTTTTAAGAGATTTTTTGAAAGCAGAAAGCTTGGGAGAAAGGCGGACAGGCCGAGGGAGAGAATTCCAGAGGAGGGGTGCAGCCCTTGCAAAATCTTGAATGCAAACATGTGAGGAGGTATTGAGAGAAGTTGAGTAGCAGATCATTAGAGGAATGTAGTGTTCATTATGGACTGGAGAGGTGACAGTCTCTGGGGAAGGCCAATTAAAAAAGAGTTACAGTAGTCTAGATGTGATATGACGAGAGAGTGAATAAGAATTTTGGCAGCATCTTGGGTTATAAATGATCATATTTTCGATATGTGACATGATTTAATGAGTGACTGGATATGAGGAGTGACTGGATATGAGGAGTGAAGGACAGGACAGGGCAGAATTTAGGATAACACCAAGGCACCGGGCCTGGTGAGACAGGGTGATAGTGTATTTTTAGCTATGATGGATACTTCCGGGATGTTATAGGTGTTAGTTGGAGGAAAAAGAACCATTTCCGTTTTAGAGAGGTTTAATGTAAGGTAGTGTTGCGACATCCAAGTAGAGATAGCAAACAGGCAGGAGGAGACCCGAGTAAGGAGTTCTGGGTTGAGATCAGGAGAGGAGAGATAGATCTGAGTATCGTCAGCATAGAGGTGGTAGTGAAAAACCAAGTGGATTAGTTTGCAGAGGGAGAATAATAAGGGGCCCAGGATGGAGCCTTGAGGAACCCCAACAGAAAGAGGTAAGGGAGAAGATGCTACTCCATTGTAGGAGACACTGAAGGAACGATTAGTGAGGTAAGAAGAGAACCAAGACAGGGCTGTGTCATGTAGGCCAAGTGAATGGAGGGACTGGAGGAGGAGATGGCAATCTACAGTGTCAAATGCAGCTGAGAGATCAAGCAGTATTAGTAGTGAGAAATAATTGTTGACTTTAGCTGTTAAAAGGTCATTAGTTAAAACCAGATTGTAGGGGGGTCCACCAGTTTATTACAGAGAGGAAGATGTTAGTCAATTGTAGACTAGGTGCTCAAGTAGTTTAGAGATGAAAGGTAGCAGAGAGATAGGTCCGAGGTTGTCAAGATTGGAGAGATCAAGAGAGGGTTTTTTTAGAATGGGTGACGAGCATGTTTTCGTTGAGAAGGAAACAATCCAGTTGAAAGCGAGAGATTAAATAGATGAGTTAAGGCTTTGATTAGACAAGGATTGGTATTGCAGTGAAGTTTTGAAGGAATAGGATCAAGTGGGCAGGTGGTAAGATAAGAAGAGGCCAAAAGTTTTGAGACTTCCTCATCAGTGACAGGGGTAAAAGAGCACAGGAGAGACTGGGGGAGGGTGGAGGGAGGGTGGTGGAAGTCTAGGGGGGTTGAGTAGTGTAAAGTCCCTTCTGATAGTGACAATTTTGTTTTTGAAGTGCTCAGCAATATCATGAGCAGAGACAGATGTGTACAGAGGGGGTGGAGAAGGGGAAAGAAGGTGGAGCAAAGTTGTGCTGGTTTTTTTTTTAGAAAGGAAGTTAATGAGTAAAGTATCTTTGTTTGGCTTGGGAGAGACTGGTGTTATAGGAGCACAGGGCAGATTTATAGCTCCAAATCCCGCTCTGATTCTGAGCGGGATTTGCGCCAGCGATGCTCACGTGCACGTGAATGTCTTTGGATTACCTTTGTATGAGCAGTATGCCATGGTTAAAGTGGTTTTGGTCTAGCACATTTAGTTTTTGCAGGAGCAAGCTCATTTAGGGCAGTGGTGAGAGTGCTTTAGTAGACAGATGTAGCCACATTAGGACAAGAGATGGCTAAGATATTGGAGTGAAGAGAGTCAAAGGAAGAAGAGAGATGCAACATGTCTAGAGCTTGCAAGTCACAGTAAGTAAGTGTTTGGGGAATAGCAGGGGGTGAGGAGGGAGTTAGTGAGAGTTGAAATGTGAGCATATTGTGATCAGAGAGGGGAAATGGTGAGTTAGTAAAATTGGGGGTTGAACAGAGTCTGGTAAATATGAGTAGCGATGGGCGAATAAATTTGCCTGGCGTGACCATTGGAGTGAGAGGGGAAGTCTGAGGACAAGGATAAGCCTAGGGAGGATGTTAGTGAAACACAGACAGAAGGGTTGTTAATGTTGTTAACGGGTAAATTAAAGTCACCTAATATGATGTATGGGGTGTTCGATGAAAGAAAGTTTAGAAAGCCAGGCAGAAAAGTTGTACAAAAATTGTGCGGTTGGTCCTGGAAGTCGACATATGACAGCAATCCTGAAAAAGGAGAAAAGAGCCTAATGCAGTGAGCCTCAAATGAGGAGAATGATAGGGAATGAACAGGTGGAAGAACTTTAAAGTTCTGTGGGGAGAGAAGCAAACCTAACCCACCTCCAAGTCTGTTTCCAGGCCTGGGAGTATGAATAAGGTGTAGGCCCCCATAGGACAGGGCAGCAGGTGAAGCACTGTCAGTAGGAGAAAGCTAGGTTTCCGTAAGTGCTAGAAGTTTAAAGGATTTGGCAATAAAATGCTTGTGTATAGCGGTGAGACTTTGTTGTAATAATAACCACTTAGGGGGGTTATTTACTAAACTTGAATTAATCACATTTGTTATTAAAACAAAGTCGACCAAACTCCCTTTCACAAATTGAACTTATTTATCAATAATTTCGGAGGAAAAAAATGGCTGTTTTGTACCTAAATAGAAAATCCATTTTGTTTCCATTTTTAGAAGTTCACAACTAATATTTCCTCCTCTTATGTTAGGGACAATTTTATATATGCCTACTACTTTTAGGAAAGAAACTGTTCTGTTTATGGCTTATTTGTCCCACATATTGTTTTTTGCACTTACTTTTGTACTTTTATATTTGTATATGTAAGCATTTGTAAGGGATTTATTTATTATTATTATTCACTGATTGAAAGTGCACCTGCTTCTTAAAGGCACTCTTGGGGGAGGGTCTATAATAACATTTTACGGACTTGCAAAAGTATGTAAAATAATGTGAATAGTAACCATGATAATGCAGGCAACATAATGATTCTAAAACTGAAATATATCACAATAACAGCTATTCATTTTTACTGTGTGTCTATATACAAACTTTAGCAGCAGAGATCGCTGGGCTGTTATTTTCCAGTCTTCAAAAGAATGAAGGAAATAAACACTATTAATCAATCATAAATAATATTTATTGGTCTTAGTGTCTATTTAATTGTAATATTCACTGTATGTAAGAAAATATAAAAAAAATTATTATACCATAGTGCCCATTATGTCCAATATATTAATTAAATGGCTTTTATGGTGGTACAGGCATTGTTTCGATCCTTAATAAACGTTTTTCAAAATTCAGCAACCAATAAAATGTCATGCAGTGTTGAAGAAACTGAAAAATATAAAGTAAAACATGTAAGAGAAAGAACTGATGGTATTAAAAATGGTATTAAAAAAGAAAAACAAACCTTGAACCAGATTTTATTTTTGCAGGTTTAAACTTGAAAAAATAAGTTGTGATGATGTGAAAATATAAATCTCAGTTAACTATGGAAAACTAGGATGAAAGGATACACTGGTTCTGTGGGGTCTAATTATTAAATATAGCCTAAAGGCAATATTGATTTTAGTTGCATAAGGACCAGTGTGCAGTACATACATACAAAACATGCTGTCATGTCTGCTTGTTAAGGATAAAAGGTAGCATTGCCAGACAAGGAAATAGCTTTGGACAAATGTTCGAGCTGTAGGATTAATCTTTATGTTTTCAAAAAAATAGTTCAGAAGAAATGTGTACACATTAAATTGATTACTTGGAGCAAAAAATACTATTGACCATACTGACAACATAACAGTACCTAAAGAGGGCAGGACACATTTTTTTTAAAAATAAAGTCTCTGTGGGTTGAGGATGTATGGTTCTATGAATTTACTATGACAAAACTGAGAAAAAGCAAGAAACTAGAGTTCTCTAAGATAGGTCCCCAAAGGTCAATTAAATACTTGTTGTTTATTGCTTTATACACTTATTTACAAAACACAAAGAAGCATTGTGTAGTGTCTCTAATACAAATTATAATAATCAGTAATAATAACAGTAACAGGAATAATCCTAAATGCTTATAGCTACTTAATATTGCGTAAATATCATATATCCAAAAATCAAGGTATCATTTTTAAATTATTTGTACAAAGCTTAGAATATTGTATTTTTGTATTTGTGGATCATATGTTTCATGTTCTTTTATAAATAAAACCAGGGATAATATATTTGCACATATAGATTGAAGAAAAGATTCAATTATGCTAATGTTCTCTAGCATATTTTTTTGGATGCTATTGCAAGAATTGGAATTTTTTATGTTTTAATTCCAGTTGTGGTTCTCCTTTCATTATGGCTGCTTGCTTAATGTCTTGGAACTTAGTGGCTTGTTTACTTTATTTACTAAATTGCCATGCAGTAAATGTAAAGACATTCAATTAACTTCATTGTTTGAATATTGCACAAGATCTCTTTCTAATACTGATAGTGATGAAACCAGATTAAAATCTTTTGTCTTTTGGAGACATTGCAACAATATATGTGACATTTAGGGGGTTATTTATCAAAGGTCAAGTTGTGTTTTTCACAAAAATTTGAGTTTTTTTTGAAGTTTAAAAAACTTTAATTTTTCGAGATTTATTATGCCCTGAAGCTGCAAAAATATTCCAGCTAAAATATGTTGAGATCATGTAGAAATCAATGGCAGGGGTCTCTTGAACCATTTGAAGATGTTTAGCCTTTATGATTTTTGGGATTTTTCGGTGATTTGCGCTCCAAAACTCAAGTTGAGCTATTTGAGTTTTTTTACGTTGATAACTCGATAAATTTGAGTATTTGCATTTTTCCCCCGGTTGCATTCATTCAAGATTTTTACATTCAAGTTTTTTCATAAATAAGCAAACATTTGAGTTGTGAGTTTATGCAAGGTAGAAAAAAACCTCACAAATCTGACCTTGATAAAAAAAAACCTTAAAATGTGTTTGGTACTACTATGTGTTTACCAAACAAAAAGGGGATGGGAGTCTGTATTGTACATGATAATATGAAAAAAGGGCCATCATGACAGTCACATTCAAATGATTGAGCCTTTAATGTAAAAAATTAGGAAATTAGTGCATTACAAGTTTTGGGACAAAGCTCATACTTTGTGAAATATATCATGTCATATATAGTTAGCATGATGCCCTTTTTCCGCTGCAGAACCATTTTTGTTTATTTCCATGGGGTAGTACAGGTATTTGTTAGCCAAAAAGATAACTTTTGTAACAGGTGTGGATGTTTTAATAAAATAAAAACTTTGGGTTTCAACTTTAATTTGAAAAGGAATTTTATTTTACAGCTTTTTACAGTGTTTCTGGATAGGGATGTAGCGAACGTCGGAAAAAAAGTTCGCGAACATATTCGCGAACTTGCGTCAAAAATGTGAACGGTTCGCGAACATCGCGAACCCCATAGACTTCAATAGGAAGGCGAATTTTAAAAGCTAGAAAAGACATTTCTGGCCAGAAAAATTATTTTAAAGTTGTCTAAAGGGTGCAACGACCTGGACAGTGGCATGCCAGAGGGGGATCAAGGGCAAAAATGTATCGGAAAAATACATTGTTGACACAGCGCTGCGTTTTGTGCTGTAAAGGGCAGAAATCACACTACATTTCTAAACCTGTGTAATAAAATGCTTTAAAACGTCCGGCGTCTACATGTAAAGGTTACAGCCTGTTCACACGCAAAGACGAAACGCGGCGCTTACTGCAACGCAAAAAAACGCAAAGAGCTTTAATGAATGATACCGTCAAGTGAGCAAATGATAGTTGTTAATTACTAGTTGAGCTTGTCACCTCCAGGATGTTCGTCCTGTTGGTGGCAATATTTCTGTAGTGGTGTGTTTAGCAGTCACCGTGCTTGTGCGCACGTGCACGGTCAGGCAGAGGTAATTCAATGTACAGTGAAGTGAACCAAAAAACACTGATTCTGCAGTGTGGGCCCAGTTTTGGTCTACTTTATTGATCACCTGCGGTGACCATAAAAGATGCGATTTTGCCACTGTTGCAGAACCCTGAAAAATTAGGCATGTGTACTTTCCTGAAAAATTATGGTTTTTTTGTCACAGCCACTGAACCAGAAGGCCAGAAACAATATGCCATATAAATGCTGAAAATATTCATTTTTTTTGTCGCAGCCACTGCAGCACAGAGGCCAGAAAAAATATGCCATATAAATGCAAACAATATTAATTTTTTTTTGTCGCAGCCACTGCAGCACAGAGGCCAGAAAAAATATGCCATATAAATGCAAACAATATTCATTTTTTTTTGTCACAGCCACTGAAGCACAGAGGCCAGAAACAATATGCCATATAAATGCTGAAAATATTCTTTTTTTTTTGTCACAGCCACTGCAGCACAGAGGCCAGAAAAAATATGCCATACAAATGATGAAAATATTCATTTATTTTTGTCGCAGCCACTGAAGCACAGAGGCCAGAAACAATATGCCATATAAATGCTGAAAATATTCATTTTTTTTGTCACAGCCACTGAAGCACAGAGGCCAGAAACAATATGCCATATAAATGCTGAAAATATTCTTTTTTTTTTGTCACAGCCACTGCAGCACAGAGGCCAGAAAAAATATGCCATACAAATGATGAAAATATTCATTTTTTTTTTGTCGCAGCCACTGAAGCACAGAGGCCAGAAACAATATGCCATATAAATGCTGAAAATATTCATTTTTTTTGTCACAGCCACTGAAGCACAGAGGCCAGAAACAATATGCCATATAAATGCTGAAAATATTCATTTTTTTTTGTCACAGCCACTGAAGCACAGAGGCCAGAAAAAATATGCCATATAAATGCTGAAAATATTCATTTTTTTTTGTCGCAGCCACTGAAGCACAGAGGCCAGAAACAATATGCCATATAAATGCTGAAAATATTCTTTTTTTTTTGTCGCAGCCACTGAAGCACAGAGGCCAGAAAAACTCAGGATTTACCTGGATTCAAATTAAACCAGTAGGGTTTGCACCCTAGTTTGTAACGGTGGTGGAGGGAGGAGGACGCTAAAGGACAGCTGTGTGTGGAGTCATGAGGCGTGCAGAGAAGGACAGCTGCATGGGGAGTCAGAAACTCAGAACAAGTCTTCCGGCGTGCAGTAACCCTCCGAGATCCACCCCTCATTCATTTTAATAAAGGTCAGGTAATCCACACTTTTGTGACCTAGGCGAGTTCTCTTCTCAGTTACAATCCCTCCTGCTGCACTGAAGGTCCTTTCTGAGAGGACACTTGAGGCGGGGCAAGACGAGGTTCATGGCAAATTGTGACAGCTCTGGCCACAGATCAAGCCTGCGCACCCAGTAGTCCAGGGGTTCATCACTCCTCAGAGTGTCGATATCTGCAGTTAATGCCAGGTAGTCCGCTACCTGCCGGTTGAGGCGTTCTTTGAGGGTGGATCCAGAAGGGTTCTGGCGCTGCCTTGGACAAAAAAACATTTGCATGTCTGACGTTACAGAGTGGCCAAAGTGCTTTGTCCTTGCAGGTGCGCTCGTGGCAGGATTACTGGCACCTCTGCCCCTGGAATGTTGATGAGTTCCTGAAGTGACATCACCCTTAAAAGCATTGTACAACATGTTTTGCAGGCTGGTTTGTAAATGCAGCATCCTTTCAGACTTGTGGTATGTTGGTAACATTTCTGCCACTTTATGCTTGTACCGAGGGTCTAGTAGAGTCGCGACCCAGTACAGGTCCTTCTCCTTAAGCCTCTTGATACGGGGGTCCTTCAACAGGCATGACAGCATGAAAGACCCCATTCTCACAAGGTTGGATGCAGAGGTATCCATCTCCGCTTCCTCGTTATCAAGGACTGCATCATCCACGGTCTCCTCCCCCCAGCCACGTACAAGACCAGGGGTCCCCAAAAGGTCACCACTAGCCCCCTGTGAAGCCTGCTCCTGTTGGTCCTCCTCCTCCACAAAGCCACCTTCCTCCTCTGACTCCACTTCTGACACCTCTCCCTGCGTTGCAGCAGGTGCCTGGGTTCGTTCTGGTGATTCCGACCAGAAAATCGTGCGCTTCCTGCTCCTCGTCACGCTGGTCTACAGCCTCATCTGTCACTCGTCGCACGGCACGCTCCAGGAAGAAAGCAAAGGGTATTAGGTCGCTGATGGTGCCTTCGGTGCGACTGACCATCTTTGTAACCTCTTCAAAAGGGCGCATGAGCCTGCAGGCATCGCGCATAAGCACCCAGTAACGGGGGAAAAAAATCCCCAGCTCTGCAGATCCAGTCCTACCACCCAGTTCAAACAGGTATTCGTTGACGGCTCTTTGTTGTTGCAGCAGACGTTCCAACATGAGGAGCGTTGAATTCCAGCGAGTCTGGCTGTCGCAAATCAAACGCCTGACTGGCATGTTGTACCGCTGCTGAATGTCAGCAAGGCGTGCCATGGCTGTATAGGAACGTCTGAAATGGGCCGACACCTTCCTGGACTGCCTGAGAACGTCCTGGAATCCTGGGTACTTTGAGACAAAACGTTGTACTATTAAATTCAGAACATGTGCCATGCAGGGCACATGTGTTAAATTGCCCAGTCTCAGTGCTGCCAACAGATTGCTTCCATTGTCACACACCACTTTTCCGATCTTCAGTTGGTGTGGGGTCAGCCACCGATCGGCCTGTGACTGCAGAGATGACAGGAGTACAGATCCGGTATGGTTTCTGCTTTCCAGGCACGTCATCCCCAAGACAGCATGACAACGGCGTACCTGGCACGTCACATAGCCTAGGGGGAGCTGGGGGTGCACAGGTGTGGATGAGGAGGACCCAGCAACAGAGGAGGAAGAAGAGGAAGAAGACGAGGTAGAGAGCGAAGGAGGAGTAGAGGTGGTGGCAGAACCGCGTGCAATCCGTGGCGGTGACACCAACTCCACTGTCGTTGTTGAGCCACACATTCCCTGCTTCCCAGCCATTACCAAGTTCACCCAGTGGGCAGTGTAGGTGACATACCTGCCCTGACCATGCTTGGAGGACCATGCGTCAGTAGTCATATGGACCTTTGGCCCAACACTAAGTGACAGAGATGCGGTGACTTGGCTCTGCACATGGTGGTACAGGTGTGGTATTCCCTTTTTTGAAAAAAAATTGCGGCTGGGTACCTTCCACTGCGGTGTCCCAATTGCTACAAATTTGCGGAAGGCCTCAGAGTCCACCAGCTGGTATGGTAAAAGCTGGCGGGCTAAGAGTGCAGACAAGCCAGCTGTCAGACGACGGGCAAGGGGGTGACTCGCAGACATTGGCTTCTTACGCTCAAACATGGCCCTCACAGAAACTTGGCTGGGGGCAGATGACTGGGAATGGGAACTGGTGGTCAAGGTGGAAGGTGGAGTGGAGGGTGGTTCAGACGGGTCAAGGACAGCAGAGGTAGAGCAGTAAGATGCTGGACCAGAAGGAGGGTGGCTTTTAGTTTGCCTGTTGCCTTTGAGGTGTTGCTCCCAAAGTGCTTTGTGCTTGCCGTTCATGTGCCTTCGCATAGAAGTTGTACCTATGTGGCTGTTGGGCTTCCCAAGACTCAGTTTCTGACTGCACTCATTGCAAATTACTACGCTTTTGTCAGAGGCACACACATTAAAAAAATCCCACACTGCTGACCTTTTTGAAGCTGGCAATCTGGCGGTAACAGTAGAAGTTAGCGGCGTTGGCGGCAATGGCGGGTGCGTTGGCCGGCTGACCACAGGTGCCGATACATGTTGTTGCCCTACTGTTCCCTGCGAGCTGTCCTCCCTGCTTCTTCCAAGTCTTATTCTCCTCCTGCCTCTCTGACTCTCCGTCTCTCCATCTGAACTATCCTCCTCTTGCTCTCTTCTACTGGGCACCCACAAAACATCAATCTCCTCATCATCATTCTCCTCAGATGCATCAATTTCTTCTGACAGCTCACAGAAGGAAGCAGCAGCGGGGACCTCCTCATCACTCATTATGTCCATCTCTGTTGTGTTCTCTGCCAGAATTAAATCTGGTGTAACGTCCTCATCTCCTTCATCTTCTTCTGCCAATAATGGTTGCGCATCACTCAGTTCAAGAAACTCATGTGAAAATAACTCCTCTGACTCCAGTGAAGAAGGGGCGCCGGTGGTGGAGGAAGTGTTACGTGGGGTGCCCATAGCAGTGGAGGATGAGGATGTTGTGGTAAAGTTAGAAACGGTAGAGGATGGGGTGTGCTGTGTAAGCCAGTCAACTACCTCTTCAGCATTTTGGGAGTTCAGGATCATTGCCTTTTTAAAACTGGGCAATTTCCTAGGGCCACAGGATAGCATAGCAGCACGGCCCCTAGTGCCTCTGCGTGGCGGCCTGCCTTTGCCTGGCATTATTTTTAAAACAAAAACAACAACAACAACTCAGGTGCTGTTTCTGGAGACGGTATTATTATTGATATTTAGACGGAATGTGAACAAGCTCACACAGCTAAGTGGCAGTGGTTTGAAGAACACACTGGGCAAATAATGCCTGCAAGGTCAACGTATACACTACAGCAGTGGTGGATACGGAATATATTATTGCTGCTTGAAAAACGTCACTCAGGTGGTGTTTCTGGAGACGGTATTATTATTGATATTTAGACAGAATGTGAACAAGCTCACACAGCTAAGTGGCAGTGGTTTGAAGAACACACTGGGCAAATAATGCCTGCAAGGTCAACGTATACACTACAGCAGTGGTGGATACGGAATATATTATTGCTGCTTGAAAAACGTCACTCAGGTGGTGTTTCTGGAGACGGTATTATTATTGATATTTAGACAGAATGTGAACAATCTCACACAGCTAAGTGGCAGTGGTTTGAAGAACACACTGGGCAAATAATGCCTGCAAGGTCAACGTATACACTACAGCAGTGGTGGATACGGAATATATTATTGCTGCTTGAAAAACGTCACTCAGGTGGTGTTTCTGGAGACGGTATTATTATTGATATTTAGACAGAATGTGAACAAGCTCACACAGCTAAGTGGCAGTGGTTTGAAGAACACACTGGGCAAATAATGCCTGCAAGGTCAACGTATACACTACAGCAGTGGTGGATACGGAATATATTATTGCTGCTTGAAAAACGTCACTCAGGTGGTGTTTCTGGAGACGGTATTATTATTGATATTTAGACAGAATGTGAACAAGCTCACACAGCTAAGTGGCAGTGGTTTGAAGAACACACTGGGCAAATAATGCCTGCAAGGTCAACGTATACACTACAGCAGTGGTGGATACGGAATATATTATTGCTGCTTGAAAAACGTCACTCAGGTGGTGTTTCTGGAGACGGTATTATTATTGATATTTAGACAGAATGTGAACAAGCTTACACAGCTAGATGGCAGTTGTTTGAAAATGAAGAACACACTGGGCAAATAATGCCTACAAGTGCACTACTATTGGTGCACTACTATGAAGAACAGCAAACAGCACTGTACACGTTAAAGAACAGTAAGATAAGTCAAATAAAAAAAAAATTATATGTATATTAAAAAAAAAAAAATTCTCGGGTTGGTGCTGCTGAACTACTAGGAGCAGCACAGTAGCACACCAGTCCCACTCCCCAACACTGCTAGACTAATAGCACTGGGCTCTTATAGTAGCAACTAGCAAAGTAAAAAAACAAAAAAGAAAATAAAAGCAGTCCTTACAAGGACTATTGGGTTATTACAGCAGTCAGCAGATGAGATCAGAAGAGATCAGTGCCACAGCAGGCAGCTACATACAGAGCACTGCAGTAGAAGGTAGATTACTAGCCAGCAAAGCTACCTAACCTAAAATGTCCCTCAAATCCCTGCAGACTTCTGTCCCTCCAATACAGAGCAGTATCAAGTAGATTACTAGCCAGCAAACTTACTATCAACTGTCCCTCAAATCACTAACAGCTCTCTCCCTACACTAGCTCTTCCAAGCACACACAGGCAGAATGAAAAAACGCTGCAGGGCTTCAGTTTATATATGGAAGGGGAGTGGTCCAGGGGGTGTGGGGGTGGTCCAGGAGGGAGAGCTTCCTGATTGGCTGCCATGTATCTGCTGGTCTGGGGTGAGAGGGCAAAAAAAAGCGCCAGGTAAGGCGAACCCAAAATGGCGAACGTCGCGCGACGTTCGCGAACATTCGGCGAGCGCGAACAGTCGATGTTCGCGCGAACAAGTTCGCCGGCGAACAGTCCGCGACATCCCTATTTCTGGATGGCAGGTCCCTTTTAAGCTTACTTAATTATTCTTTCATCCTCTTTTCCACTGTGTAAAATGAATGCCAGTGGTGAGAGAGGTTGATTACTACTTTTATTTTATTGACCTTTAGGAAATTTAAAGGTGATTGATTGATTGACTTTCTTATACTAATAATTATTATTCAGTATCAAAATAAAGAGAAATACAATGCAACAAAGCCCGAAAGAAAGCTCTTGACTTTTGCTAATCACTCGATTTTCCATGTTGAATATTTTAGCTGTAGAGAAATTTATTATTTCCTGGTATTTATATAGCATTGACACATTTCCACAGTACTTTACAGAGATTATACATCAATCACATCAGTCCCTGCCCAAAGGGGAGCTTGCAATCTAAGGTCCCTAAAACGCACAGTATGGATAATTTTATCAGAAGACAAATAATCTGCTTGAATGTTTTTGTGGTATGGGAATAAATTAGAGTGCTTACAGGAAACCCATAATACTACTTCTACTACAAGGGGCACATTTACTAAGCTCGAGTGAAGGCAATCGAATAGGCTACTACGACCTTCGACTACGACTTCGATTCGAACGATTCTAACTAAAAATCGATTGACTATTCGACCATTCGAAAGTCGAAGTACTCTCTCTTTAGAAAAAACGTTGACTACATACTTCACCCTTTATACCTACCGAGCTACAATGTTAGCCTATGGGGACCTTCTCCATCAGTTTTGTAAGGTTTTTTTGATCAAAGGAAAATTCTTCGATCAATCGATTAAAATCATTTGAATCGTTCGTTTCAAAGGATTTTATCGTTTTATCGATATTCGAATTAGTAGAATTTTACCTAGAGGATCGAATTCGACCCTTAGTAAATGTGCCCCTTAATGATAATAATAATAATAAGTGCAAGAGAATCATGTATTGTATTGTTATGGGTGCTGTAAATGAGTAGTGATGGGTGAATTTATTCGCCAGGCGCGAATTTAAGGTGAATTCCCGCGATTCACTGCCAGCGAATACATTCGCAAAACCGCCGCGTTGGCGTAAAAAAAATGGACGGCGCCATCCATTTTTGGACGCCGGTGCATTTTCGCCAGTGAATGTGTGCCGGCATCCAAAAAAACAGACCCTGTTGTCAAAAACGACTGCCGGCGTCAAAAACTAGATGCCGTGCCGTTTCGCGAATTTTTCGCCATTTCGCGAATTACACAGGAAATTCGCGGATTTTTTTAGCGAAGCAAAACGGCCCAAATTCGCCCATCACTGTAAATGAGCACTGTGATCTGCAACTGTATGGCTGTATTGGGATTTGAATTAGAAGCCTCCCAGTGACTTGTTGCTTTTACCTAACCAAGTCAGCCAGAGTATTAAAATAGGTAATTACGTCCCTATTCACAGACAATATTTTACTCACTTTAACCAACCCCATAATTTCACTCCCAAATTTGCATCAGATTCTATACAATTACAGCACACACTTGGGACATAAATTGAACTTAAGTAAAACAGATACTCTACCTTTGCATATCCCTGACAGAGTTCTGGACTCCTTGAAAGCAAACTTTAAATATACTGTAACTGAAGGGCAATCTTACTCACATACAGTATGATGTTACTTAGATTCCTAGCCATGATCAAATATTCAACCTACATTTTAAAGAAATTGTTCAGTGTAAAAATAAAAAGTAGGTAAATATGCAAAATAAAAAATGCTTCTAATATAGTTAGTCAGTCAAAAATGCAATCTATAAAAGCTGGAGTGACTGGATGTCTAACATAATAGCTAGAACACTACTTCCTGCTTTTCAGCTCTCTTGGTTTCCACTGATTGGTTACCAGGCAGTAACTAATCAATCACTTGAGGGGGGGGTCATATGGGTCATAACTGTTGCTTTTGAATCTGCGCTGCATGTGCAAATTCACTGAACAATTATGTCCTATGTGGCCCCCCTTAAAGTCGCTGACTTACTCAGATTTAGAGAGATGAAAAGCAGGAAGTTGGATTCTGTTCTGTTAGACATCCAGTCACTCTAACCTTTATAGTTGACATTTTGGGCTAACTAACTATATTAGAAATATATTTTATTTTGCACAGCCTATCTATTTACCCAGTTTTTATGTTTACACTGAACTGTTCCTTTAAACCCTTTATTCAAAAACCAAAGTTAACCTAGCCAATGGTACAAAAGCACAATATCCTGGTTTGGGAGAATTGCAGCCTTGAAAATGAATATACTGCCAAAGTATGTATACTTATTTACAACATTACCAGTGACAATAACAGCCAAGATACTGAAAGAAGTTCAAATGTTATTCCATAACTTTATTTGGGATCACTGGAGGCATAGAATTGCTAAATCCGTAATGCTGACAATGACTAAGTATGGCGGTCTGGGTGTGCATAATCTACAAAAGTATTATGAAGCTACACAATTGAGACAGCTATTAGCATGGTGAAGCTGGTCATCTTTTTCAATCTGGGCCAAAATTGAGAACAATGCAACCAAAATCTTTCATTTTAACTCTGCAATTTGGTCCGCAAATGTGTACATGCTATTCCTTGCATCATTTCTACCAACAACATGACTCAATTAGTTAATCTTGGAAAGACTTAAGCATAAAAATAACTTGACTTCCAAATGGCCCGGAAATACAATTTACCTATGGAATCCAAGCTTTCCCACCAGGTGTGACCACCTAATTCTACAAAAGATGGGAGGAAACTGATTCACACTGTCAAGGAGATGCTTGACCCTTCTGACTACTTGGTACTTTCATTCCAGAAGCTAAATGACAAGGCCTCCTAAGTCAATTTACAATATAATGAGTATCTCCAGTTGCACCACTTTTTGCAACCATATGCAACATTTGCGAAATCTAAACCCCCACCAACATTTAAAACTTTGGCAAGCAGTGGTCTTCTCAACTATTTACAATATACCCACCTCTCCTTCAATCAGCCTTCAAGGTAGACATAAATATATGGATAATTGTCATGATTGTCCATCTCAGGCAAATGGAAAACTATGTCTGCACCTACTCAGAAATAGCTCAGAGGGTAAACGCCAATAAGACATTTGAGTACGGCATTGCAACAATCTGCAACAAGCTCAGACAATATAAAGAGGTGTGGGAACTATAGGAACTGCACAGTTTGCAATGTTTTATTTCTCTTTTTTTCATTCTTGTTAATATTTTAATTTGTAGTTTGTTTTTACACTTCTTTTTGCTTTCCCTTTTTCTGGCATGGTCCCCATATCTCTTAATGATTAAAGAACATTCACAAAGTAGAGGCTACTGAAATAGCGATATAATACAATTAGGGATGTACCAAATCCAGGATATGGTTCGGGATTCGTCCAGGATTCGGCCTTTTTCAGCAGGATTCGGATTCGGCCGAATCCTTCTGCCCGGCTGAACCGAATCCGAATCCTAATTTGCATATGCGAAGGCGCGTGATTTTTTGTCACAAAACAAGGAAGTAAAAATTGTTTTCCCTTTCCCACCCCTAATTTACATATGCAAATTAGGATTCAGATTTGTTTTGGTATTCGGCCGAATCTTTCGAGAAGGATTCGGGGGTTCTGCTGAATCCAAGATAGTGGATTCGGTGCATCCCTAAATACAATGCTGAATGTATCAATGTTAACTGCTTTCTATAAGCAAAATAAAAACTATAAGTTACAAAAAATAGGTAAATACATAATTTTTCAATGATGCCATATGAAAGGGTTGCTTTTTTATAATGTGTTTCTTTCCTAAAGCTCAATGTCCATCTGTGCCATCTTGGATAATCTATCCACAACTGGGGATGGGCAAATTTGACCCGTTTTGTTTCGCCAAAAATTCAATGGCGGCGAAATGTTGCCGACGCCCATTAAAGTCTATGGGCGTCCAAAATTTGACGGCAAATTTGTTTTTTGACGTGCGTCTTTTTTTTTTGTGCACGACGCCGTACAAGTCTATGGGCGTCAATTCCGCTGCGAAACAAGGCGAAAAAAATCGCCCATCCCTATCCACAACCACAAAATTTGGGTTGAAACCAAAAAAATTACTGTAGGTAGATCCACATTAAAATCTATTGAAATACTTTCCCATTTCATTTCAGGACTAGGGAGGGGAAGTAGTAAACCCATAGGGTAGGGATTGTGAGATTATAAATTGAGTACAGGTATCACATGAGATGACGTATTGCTAACATTCCTTAGCCACAGTTGACTAAAATAAATAACATTTATCAAGTTTTTGCAGCACATTTACTAAAGAGTGAAATAACAATTCACAGTGAATTCACAATTTACTAAAGGGTGAGTAAAACAATTTCGCCAGCATCAGATATCCAACAAAATTTCTTTAAGGAGCTTGTATGATAAGTAATGGGTGCAATGATCTTGGAGAAATCTTTATAATAAATATTTGCAAAGCCTACAAAACACTTTATACACTATAAGATTGGTCAGAATTGACCAGTCTAAATTGGCAGATATCTTGCATGAATCAATAGAAATGCCTTTAGGAAAGAATAAAGACCATCAAAAGTAGGCTTGGGAGCAGGAATGTCCCAAGAGGCTGACCACTGTGTAAGCATTTCAAGTTGCCTGGTAAGCAGGTGCATCAGAAAGGACCCCTTAGACTTCTCCATGCCACCTTGTTTTTTTGACAAAGTTATACTAACGTACCTTAGGAAAATGTGTCTTGATTGGAGAGTCAATGATTACACAGCCTCTTTCTACATATCCCACAGGTGGGTCACTGTGGGTTGCAGCAGGACTATAACCAGTGGAGAAGTTGTAGGAATGCCAGTGAAAAGTTTAAAGTTTCTACACAGAATCAGAAGTGCAGAGCTCAAATTATGCTGATTAGAGCAGTTTGGAGCACCCAGAAGGTCAGTACAATGGTAGAGGTTCAATCATGAAAAGCAAGGATGAAGATCAGGAAAACAGAATTAACTTTGGCAGAAAAGGACTGTGTCTCACAAATAGAGACAATCACTTTTATAAAGGTACCTGCCCAATAGAGCTTGTTATCAAGCTTATGATTCCTTAGGGACAAGAAGATTTGGTTAATGCCACAAGAAAGTGAGTCCAGTAATAAACTTTCAATTGAAAAATATATTAAATATTATCCTATCAAGTTTTTAAATTCATCTCCCAAGGAAAATACACATTTTTCATAAAGCCAAAAAAAAGCATAAATCAGAGCATGTGGGCCTGTCCGCATTATTGAACTGGTTATTAATCATTTTGGACTCCTGTGAGGGTTTCCCAGAAGCACACACTGTTGGCAAGGTGTAAGGACAAGTTTGGAAACCACTGCTTTACTAATCAATACTAGCTTCTTTTAAAACAAGTCCATTTTCTGCCTTTATAAATTTGCCATACAAAGAATTTGCTTAATTCAGCCTTATCTGAGATTTGGTGTACAAAATATAATTTACTATCTGCTTCAAGGTGCTAGTCGTTAATAGGTATATTTAAGCCATAGAGACAATTAGATCTGTAGTGGAGTAAATATGTTTCATCTGACTGTGAACAGCTGCAATTTAGTTTTATACACTTTAAGAGCTAACAAGGACACCTAATTTAATGTATTTCCTTCTCAAAATCAAATCAATAATCAATTAATTTAATGTCTTTATGAGTCTGAGACAACATTTACTAGATTAAATATTTAACATTAATAAGTGAAACCTTTATCTCACAAAATCATATTTTGTGTTTAATACAACTTGTGTTTTTTCCTCCTAATTAAAGTTCATCTATACACCTAATCTCTTTTTTGCTGGCGTCTTTTATAAATGTGTTGTTTGTCTTCATTCTGATTTTGGCTGTTCGTGAAAATATTGCCAGAACTTGTGAATGCAAATGGGTACTAATTCATCATTTGAGATGAAAGAGACAGCTCTGGAAAAACCATACCATCTGTATTTGTCTCCTGGTAGAAATTAACTATTCTGCTGGATTGACACCAACTGAGACAACAAAAGGTTGTTGTCACTGACTGTGTTTTTGCTTTGATAGCTTTTGAAGGCATCTTGTCTTCTGAGTAAACACTATGCTCCATGACATATCATAAGAACCTGTTATTGATTAGGCAGTCTAATTAAATACTCTTTTAATACATCTTATATTCACTACAGAGAATAAGATAGCCATATCATTTAATGGTTAAAGATATTCATGGTAAAAAGTGAAACATCTGTTAGAGAGGCACAGGGGTACCCTTCACAGATCTAGACTTGTAATTGAAAAGACATTTACATATCTAACAGCTGCAGCAAGTTATTTTGATAAAAATACTTCTTTGCATAGTCTGCATAATAAAGATTTTCCTTAGAACCTTTTTTTGGAGGAATTAATGGGGTTTTTTGGCCTACTCATTTGAGAACATTTATGAAGCTGTATCAATTTAATTCATATTAATGATATTTAATAATCGTATTTTTCATAAAGTAACTATCTGCATTTTTCAAAGTGCTTAAATGGGAAAAAAAACTCTGTTAGCCATCTGTCTTTGTTTGGTACATTCATTGTCTGCATAGGATTTTGTTCTCCATTTAAAAAAGTAATTCATTGACAGTCATTGAGTACAGCTGACAGACAAGACAAAATATAAACTCAGTGTTTTAAAAGGATTTAAATGTTTTATGAAGGTATCATCTGCTCTGTTTATAGTCATGAATATAGTATATGCCAATTCCATCTTCATTCCTTCAATCCAGTATAGCTCTGCTCTGTTTAAAATTGATGGCCCTATACTTTACAAGTTTAATTAAAAAAGAAAGTACAAAATAAATACATTTTAACTTTGGCATCCAAGGAACCCTGTACTGACATTTATACTGGCTCCCCAGCCTTTCACAAATTGTAACCTTATTAGAACAGAAAAAAATATCCACACATATCCACCATGTTTCACTTTGCTTCTTGTTGCTTCAGGGCTTTTTAGATAAAAAAAAAGGTACATTTTTGTCTTGAAAAAAAGTGATCACGTTTTCTTCTGAGCAAGCATGCATGGTTTGGTAGTACAGGTATGGGATCTATTATCTAGAAACCCATTATCTATAAAACTCCAAAATGCAGGAATACCATAGTGCCCTATATTAGTAAATCAGTTTTTTCTGATTTTCATTTCTCTGTAGTAATAAGACAGTATATTGTACTCAATGATAATTAAGCTATCATAACTCCATACTGCAATATAATGTAATCAAGTTTTCCACTGGAAAAAAACTTGAATTGCTCAAATTATTTGAGTTTTTTTGGGTAAACCCCTCCAAAATAAACGTAAACATCACGGAGGCTATTAATATCTTCAAATGTGGGAACTCCCTAGTCCATACTAAAGTTAAACAAATCTGGCTTATGATTTATGAACTATCTAGGAGAAGCTGATATGGTCTCATTAGTACTTGAAATTTACAGGTAATTAAACGTTTTTCTTTGTGTAGCAGCTCAAGTATAAAGGGACTTTTAAGTCCCATAAGACAGCAATGCTTACCTCAAACATGAACTGACATATACTTGAATTATGTTTGTTGGGCCTGATCCAGGGGTGTAATTACAAAGGAAGCAGACCCTGCAGCTGAAGGGGGGGCAGAAAGTATAGGGGCCCCATGAGGTCCTAATTCATATATAAGTTCCATAAATATTGGTAAAACAGGTCAACCTCTAGACACTTTAGGGGCCTGAAAAATAATTTGCTGTGGGCCCATCAATATATAATTATGCCACTGGCCATTGACATTCCATAAGTTGCCCCACCTTCAGATTCAACCACCACTTGCCTGGAATCTAGCTTTTGTTCAACAATTATTTGAGATACATTTAAGAGTTCAGGGACTCATGTATGACTTCATTGAAGTGTGCAAAGTACATTTACATGGGCAAATTATCCCAGAAATGCAGCATTTTCCCTAGTGTCCATACCAAGTTGTAATTACAATTATGTGTGACGTGTCAAAAAAAAATTCTGATTCACTGTAGCCGCACCTGATGTATCCTGCATGGCAGGATCACGGTTTCAAGTTTAAGTAGGTGCACTTGTGCACTGATCATCAGAGAACACTGGCCAGAGGCATTGGTGTTCAGCATAACAAGGTGGAAGTGCATTTATTTGTAGCCATTTTAGCATGCTACTCTTGCATATGCAGTCATAAATGAGGCTTAGAAGGACAGAGGTAAACAGAATCAAGGAATGAATCAGGCCATACTTAAGCTTACCCATGCACAGGTTAATACAGCAAAGTGATGATGAGGCATACAACAACACTCAACTTATAGAAGCTGCCAATACATAGAATATCAAATGGATGATGTTCAGGCCCTCTGTTTGGTGACTTTCCTCCAGAAGTCAATGGCCTGATGTGATTATCAGATTTGTGTTTCTCCTCTGACAACAAATATTGTGTACATACACTATGATATCCAATCTATAAATACAGTACCCATATCAGATCTGTGCAAAGTGAGGAGAGATCTGTGAACAGAAAATCATCTATTCATTTTGGCAAATCATTTGGCTTGGCATTAAAACATATTTTGAAAAACATTCAGCCAAAATATTTAATAAGCCTGTTTCACCGTTGTTTGGCGAATTTCAAATTATTTTGAAATTCTAGCTTTGAAATCATTCAAAAAACTATCTAAAAATTAAAGTTTGTTTGAGGTCTAGAAACTCAGATGTTTGCCATCCAAATGCAGCCCAGTTACTTGATAATTGTCACAGGTAACTAGAACACTGAAAAAGTATATTTTAAAGTTGTATGTTTTGACTCTTCCTTTAAAGCAATAATTATATAATGTCCCATCAACCATAAGCAAACAATTGTCCTTAATTATTAATGGGAAAATATCTATACTATTTATACTATCTATCCATCTGCCTATGTATTTTTCTATTTTACCCAACCATCCCTCTACCTGCCTGTCCACTCCATTAATAAGAAAATAACTGTTTTAGTGAACTTAGAAAATTTTAAAGCACAGCATTATTATATCTACAATGATGTTAACATCAAGTTAGATTTGATTTTACAGGTTTCCATAGTTCCATTATATTTCATTTCTATCTATATGGTAATATCATGAGTTGCACCTACGGAAGGAGACTTCTCCCATCTGGATTAGTGTGCTACTTTTCAGGTTGTGTAACATTCATTGCAAATGAAATGTCAAACCTGATCGCCTGAGCACAAAACCTAATCAAATTGTCTGACTTCTGATTGTATGAAACAAGAGTGGTTAGGGGATATACAGGTATTTATCAAAAAAAACTCTGTAATCATGTGGATTTTTTTCCCTGAATTACTCTCTAATACTTTAAAAGGCACACAACTGCTAAAGAGAGAGTCTTAGCTGCAATTTGTGTCATGAAAACAAAAAAAGCCCAGCATCTCCCTCCTTAAGCATTATTTTAAGTTTACATAAATGTCTTCAGCAGTGTACTTTTTTTAGAGTTCCTGTGTCATTTAGTGTTATAGAAAAATGGAAAGTTAAAATTAAATCTACTTCGCATACTTTCTCTTTCCCTGTGTAAAGGATGCTTGACACATCTATCTTTAGAAAGATAAATTCTACTTTAAAATCTTTAAACCACAGGTGAAGACTCTGGAGAATACTGTGTCATACAATCTTACATGATAGGTATAAAAGTGCTTTCACTTTAGATATTATTCATTATTTATTTTAAAGAATACATTATATGATTTTTTTTTGGAGCAAATAAATGTAAAATGTATTACTAAACGTAGGACCCATGTTACACAGAGGAATTAGTATTTGTTAACCTGTGACTATAAATTAATATATTTCATGAGCCATCCCATTGAACCCCATTATATATACCTTAATGAAATGTAGAGACAAAGGTGGGTGTAAAATGGGCACAGCATTTATTCACATTTTTATGAAATAAATAGGACCTTGCCAGCTTAACCCGAGGCAATATTATAAAGCCAGAATTGAATAAGAGATCGCTACTATGCTCTGCCGCCAACATGACAGAAGTTCAGCAGCCCTGTTGCCGGACCTGCATCTGCAGTGTGTTGATGATAGGAAATCCAAGCAGGCTGACCCCTAGCACAAGCAGTAGTAGCATCTGTATCAATCAATGCACCATGCAGTCACATGAGAGAATCTCCTTTTTTCCTCTTCTAAACTTACCTTTGCAGTACTCTGGCAAGGTCCTACTGCTGCTGTGACAAATAAAACTTCATATATAATATGTGCACTGTTTTGATCTAGAGCAGTGCTGTCCAACTTCTGTGGTACCGAGGGCCAATATTTTACTGGCCTATGTGGTGGAGGGCCAATAATAGAAGTCAGTGTTGGCCACTCCCCCTTTTAAACCACACCCACTGTAAACCACACCCATGTTACCACAAGAACCTTTAAGATCATATCCACATTAATGGTGGTAGCACACCAAAAAACCAAATGGTTGGTGCTCAATGCAGGGAAATCCCTCATCACTCATATGTGAAAAATTGAAGTCATGTTAAAACATACCCTTAAATCCATATGCCTCATCCTCCCCTGTGGATAATACAACAACCCCCCAACACATGATTAAACACTTTAGGGGCCCTTAACAACAATTTCCAAATGCTAACAAACCCCAAGAACAAACCCCTAACAGGCTTACATTCCACAGGTAGCATAGGGCAGGCAGAGAATGGCACACACAAGCAGCCCTGGGCAAGCAGAGAATGGCACACACAGGTAGCACTGGGCAAGCAGAGAATGGCATACACAAGCAGCACTGGGCAAGCAGAGAATGGCACACACAAGCAGCACTGGGCAAGCAGAGAATGGCACACACAAGCAGCACTGGGCAAGCAGAGAATGGCACACACAAGCAGCACTGGGCAAACAGAGAATGGCACACACAAGCAGCACTTGGCAAGCAGAGAATGGCACACATAAAAGCAGCACTGAGTAAGCAGAGAATGGCACACAAGCAGCACTGAGTAATGACACACACAAGCAGCACTGGGCAAGCAGAGAATGGCTTCAGGTGTGAACAATACAGGGGATTAGTCTGAATTTGAGGTTTAAACAATGCACGGGCCAGTTAATCTCTGTAGCGATACCTTTTAAATTTTACATATGGTAAGCAGACACAGCATGTGGGGGGCCACAGAAGGGGGGGTCGCGGGCTGCCTGTTGGACAGCCCTGATCTAGAGGAAGGCAAAAATCCAGCCTGAAGCCAATGCCAATTATGCTTCAAGAGAGAAAAAATTCCTTCCTGACCCCAATGGTGATCGGAAACACTCCCTGGATCAAGCATTTGACATAATTTATTTAACATAATTTAATACAATCCAGACTTTCACAATTAAACTGTATAAAGAAACCACAAAGTAACAGCATACATTTTTTATTTGTATTTTATATGTTTAAAGAATTTTAGTAGCATTAAGACAAAGTCCACATTATGGAAAAAAGACCCTTAACATTCAGGCTAATCTTGGTGATTTCTAAACCACATTTCTAGAACATGTATAACATTTTGTCAAGTCTGTAAGTCAATTAAATTGTGAAGTAAGGCAGGGGTCCCCAAACTGTTATAGTCATGAGCCACATTAAAATGTAAAAAAAAGTTGGAGAGCAAAATAAGCATTGAAAAAGTCTCTGGGGTGCCAAATAAGGGCTGTGATTGACTATTTGTAGCACCTATGGGGATTGGAAGCCTACAGGAGGCTCATGAATTCAAAAATAAGCACCTGCTTTGCGGCCATTGAGAGCAACATCCAATGGTTTGATGAGTAACATGTTGCTAGCGACCTAATGGTTGAGGATCACTGAAGCAATGCAAAGCTTGGGTGACTAGGCTGAGATATGTCCAACAAAGTAATGCTGCTGGAGAAACTGCTAGAGTCACTGCTAGAATGTAAACGCTTTAGAGCACTGTGTGTAACCTACAAGCCTAATTGACACAGACTGAGGAGAATGACACATTTGCACATGTGCTAGGTATAGCACACCAAGAGTGGCACAACACAGTCAATTAGCGCTCACTCAAAAAACAGTCCATGGTCTAGCTGCACTCTGCACATAGTGGTGGGCTGTAAATCCAGCACTACATACAGAGCACAGTATTGGTGGGCACAAGTCCAAATCCATTATGAATACAGGTGTGTGTCAATTCAGTGAGGGTGCAGGCCCAAACAGAGCCATAAAAGGTCTGGACCCACTGGAAGGTGCAGAGGGCACTTGATTTTACACTTTGCACCTTAAACTTTGTAAATGACCCTTCCTGTAACTAAGCCAAGTCCAGTTCTACTCAGACTGTGAGGCCATCCTCAGCACTGTAAAGAAAGTAATACCTTTTCCATGTTCTACACTCACTATGAGTTACTTTGCATTGCTATATTTTAAGAATCTGACCTTCTGTCTTTCATTCACATATGCTAATGTAAACTCACAGACAGTGAGTTATTTCTGAGAAAACTTAGTTTTAAAAGTTAATGGGGCAAATTTACTAAAGGGCGAAGTGACATAATTTTGGCACCGATTTACTAATGGGCGCAGGCGTAACTTCGCTAGTGAAAAAGACTGATGCTGGCGCTCATTCGCACTCAATCACCAGGCGAAGTTGCGCTCTGGCGAAGGGACGTAACTGCGCAAATTCACTAAGATGCGGATTTTACAGAACGTTAACTCTTGCGCCAGACTTGCCTTCGCCACCTCAGACCTCAGACCAGGCAAAGTGCAATAGAGTAGATAGGACTTTCTCAAAATTTTGCTCCCAAAAACCCTGGCATATTTTCCTTTGTTCAGGCTGCAAAAGAGCGTAAAATATTTTTGGGGTAACCGGCTTCCCCCTACAATTCCTAACATTTGGCACATAAACTATACGCTGGGTCATCATGTGTAGGGCATTATAAGAACTATATTTTCTTTTATTAAGCTTCCCTGGGCTTGTGCAATGTAATGTATTTGCTGCAACATAAAAGTCCATTCAAACTTTAACTTCCTGCTGTATGCTAATTAGCCAACGCTTGCGCAACTTTGCTCGGCTTGCCGAATTAACGTTATCACAACTTCGCCAGCATTTGGTGCCCTGGTCGCAACTTTGCATGTTAGTGAATTAGCATTGTCTGAGCGAATTTTCCCTGGCAAAGTGTGCGTTGCCTGCAAAGCCGTCCCTGGCGAATTTTTGCCGCTTAGAAAATTTGCCCCTATGTGTGACATGTTTACTTGACACTGAAGAAAAATTGCGTTTAAATCATGATTTATTTTCAATTAATGACCTTGTTTATTTTAATTGATTATATGGTTGCAGCGTGTAAGGAGGGGGGTGTTGTACATACACCTATTTCATTTTTAATTGAATAAACCAAGATATAGAATGCAATTTACATTCTCAAGATAACATAGCTCTACATTTTTGAACATAAAAATGTATTTACAATAGTTACAGAATGGTGATTCATGTGTTTTAAAGGATGATTACACAATTCTTCTTCCTTAGAGAATTCATGCTGTTGAGTATTTACCATATGCAATGCAAAATTGTGTTAAGCAAACAACTGCACAAGACCTAACATGTGCCAGCTTTTGAGATCCCTATTAATTGTCACCTCCAATATGCAACTTGTTGCTGCAAGATTAACCATTTCTCCAAAAAAGTGTTATGTTCTCAAGTTGGGGTTAGGTAACCATTAAACGTGGATTCATGTACCCACCTCTTCTTCTCTTCTTCCAATCTGACAACATATTGAATGAAGCAACTTGTTCTGAATTTAGATTAGAGAGAGTCTAAACTCAGGGTTAATATTCCTTAGACAGCAGGGCCAGCAGGTCAAGAATAACTGTCAAATGATAGTTTAGAAGATGTAGATTAAAGCACAACTGCATAAATAGTGTTTTGAATAGAGACTTAGGAGGATATTGAGGTGGGAAACAGAGGAGCATGTAGGTGTAAAGCAAAAAAGAATGCACTTTACTGTAGCACACTCAGGGTTTAGAGAAAGTGGGCACTTTGCACTGAAGCACAAGGCAAGAATGAGAACTTGTGCTGGAATAGGTTTACTGAATACTTGAAATCGCACGTTGGTATAGTTTAATTGTTGATAGAAGAAGTGATTACAGACACTAGAAAAAGAGCACAAACAGGGTGATTAAGCAGGCAAACTGGTCCACAGGTAGGCAAGGCTTGGTTAACAAGGTTTAAAGTCCAAAGTCCAGGCAATAAGTCAGGCTAAATAGGTAAATATTAGGATCAGGAATAATAGCAGCAGGAGCAACTGCCACAGGAAGAGTGACCAGTGGGAAGGAAGACGAATGAATGGACAATGAATGGGCAATGGCATCAGGGGCAGTTAAAGGAGAATTAAACCCTTGCCCCCTACACTGCCCCCCCCTTCAAACTCAATCCCTGCAGCATATATTCTTTTTTAGAAGTCATCCTGTCTGCTAACCTGCTGTAAATCGACAGAGTTGCGCAGTGGAGTTCAAATGGGCCATGTTCTGTCTGTCTTCTCATCCTCTTCTGACAGTTGCCAATATGAATCTTGTGGTAGCATGCACAATAGAAGCTGATTCAGGACATAGATTTATCTGCCGTGCTCCTCCAAGATTTGTGTTACCAATCAACATAAGAGGATCAGATAAGATGGCACCTATGAATTCTGCTGCACAACGCTGCAGATTTATAGCAGGCCAGCAGACAGTGAGACATCTGTAAAGAATACATACTGCGGGGAGGGAGCAGTGGAGGGGGCCAGGGTTTAGTCTTCCTCCATTCAGAAGCACTGATGTCACAGCCAGAATCCCCCTGCTAAAGCCCTGATGCCTAGTGGGCATGCATCAGTCCCCATAACTTCATCAATGTGACCAATGTGACCATGACAAGTATACAAAGAGCCACCAGACAATTTTCATTTTAGCTGGCAGAAGGCAGATCGGGGAGATTAGTCGCCCCTAAGAAGAGGAGATTTGTTGCCTGGCGACTAATCTCCCCGAATCTGCACGTGCCCCGACCCTAAGGAGGAATTAATGAAAAATCCCAAGCAATGTTTAAAATGGCATTTTTGCAAATATTTAGCTGTGTTTGCAATGTAAATTGATTTACTGGCTAATATTACATTGCTAAACAAAGATTACCATTAACACCTGCTCTGGAGTTTCGTTAAATATATAGTCACAAAATACGCCTTACGATTGCGAAATTTTATTACATACACTGCTAATGTTTGCCAAAGCCATTTGGTTGCAAACTTTGAGATTAAGTCGTTGAGGTCTGTAATTGGTCAAAACAGACACAAACATGGTTGCTAACATCCGCAATGGTCTTTGCGAACGTTTTTTGCATAACGAAACATATCACATTACATTGCTGTAAAATGTGTTAGATACAGGGGCATTGTTTAGATTTACAGTGACATTATGTAGGCATGTGTGCATTAGTATAGTACATTACAGTAACCAATGCTAACAAGGAGTGTTTTGGTCTAATACCTGTACAAGCGTTTCCTGTTCTTCATTATATCTTCATTTTACTTTTGGAGGATAATCAACTGATAACACTGAATAGATCATTGCACTTTGAAGTCTTTGAACTGAACTGTTTGATTAAATTGATTCTTTTCCTGTGATATTATGACAGGCTCTCTGTTGAATGGAACATGTAAGGAAAACGCAGCAATATATAGTGAATAAAGTACCCCCTCTTGTAAAATATAAGGATATTATAAGTTACCGAGGAGTTTCATGACCATATAAAAACACGAGGCCGAAGGCCGAGTGTTTTTATACAGGTCATGGAATTCCGAGGTAACTTCTAATATCCTCATATTTTACAACTGGGGGTACTTAATTTATTATAATACACAAGTTTCAGCGAGTCGTGTGACAGAAATGACATCAGAACTCACCGTTTATAACTGATGACATCAGAACTCACCGTTTATAAGGATATAATTTACAGGATATTCATGGCTTTTGTGTATTATAATAAAATAATTATAATAATATTCAACATGGTAGAATTAAAAGCTACTGTACTGCTATCATTAGACGGGTTTAAAACTATTGCAGCTCATTGATAAATAGGCACTTGAGTTTCATAAACCTCTCTCAATTTTTTTGTTGCATAACTGTTCTAAGGGCTCTTACTCACGAGCGGTTGTAGCTGCGCTCCCCTGCGTTCCGTTTTTCTGCATTCAGCCGCAGGGGAGCGCAGGAATAGACACATTACATTTTTTCCAATGGGGCTGTACTCACACAGGCGCGTGTAGGCGCCGAATGCAGGAAAAATGCAGCATGTTGCGTCTCAACCTGCGTTCGGCACCTACAAGCGCCTGTGTGAGTACAGCCCCATTGGAAAAAATGTAATGCGTCCATTCCTGTGCTCCCCTGCAGCTGAACGCAGAAAAACGGAACACAGGGGAGCGCAGCTACAACCGCTTGTGAGTAACAGCCCTAACAGTACTGTCTTGGATGCACCGTCATTCAATAATATAAAACAAGACCCTGCAATTGTCATACCTGCAATTGTCATAATGCTTAAAAGCATTGTTTAATTTTTAGAAAGACATTCCTGAAGAACAGTTATAAAAGATAAAACAGTTTCTGCAGAAAACAAAATATGCAGTATAAAATAACTAAGATTTCTATATTTCTATGATTCACATTTACAATGACCATCATTTCGCTATCAAAATATAGGTCTTATATATGGCTTTATTAGTGAGTGTTGGTGAAATTCCTTAAAGTGGCTATTTATTAAAAATGTCCAAGTAAGCAAAATAAAGGCAAAGGAGATCGATCCTCTTTTGTCCTAGGCATGAGCCCATGGGATTCAAATGGTTAAACAATTAAAAAAAATACATTTAACAGTAACACTTTTTAAGCATAATCCCACATTAAAATGTGAAAAAACAGCAGCATTTTGTTTATTTTTAGGACTTTTTGGCATACAGATTATGATGTCACACGCATAAGAACATTGAGACGGTAGCTTCATCTTATCAATTCACCACGTATAAACAGACTCTGGCGAAAAGGGTAACATATTGGAAAGTTTGCACTTTGATGAATTTGCGTAATTTGAGTAACAATCGATCTCCTGAGCGAATATTCATCTGGTGAAAGGCCGCAAAACTTCAGTAGTGCTGAGTTATTTCACTTTCGATTTGTCCTCTATGACTTTTAGTAAATTGGCTATGTCCCTGTGAATTTTCTTTTTGGTGAATTTTCACAAACGAAGCCCACTTCGCCCTTTAGTAAATTTGACCCATGGTTCCAGCTTTTCATGACAGACACCCTCTACCCCACCAATAACACTGCTCAGTAAATGTTCCCCTAATGATTCATTATCATATATAATAAATTACACTAACTCAATTATTATGAAACTTCAAATATTGTTTATGAATATAAGAACAGTTTGATTTTTTAACTTTAACTTTGTGTTTGATGCAATGTCTCTTCAGAGTATTCCTTCAATCAGTCAATAATAGCATCATCTGCTTTGCTGGCAGTCTCAGCTGCATATTCCTTAGACGGGTTAACTTGTGGTTTTGCAAAAAGTGTTTTTTAATTTTTGGATCCACCTATGGCCTTTTTTCTGTGGACACTTATTTTCTTCTTGCTAAACTGAAGCTTAGATGTGTACCATTAAATCTTCTGTTTGCAGAAATACATTAAATGTATTGAATACCGGAAATACAGAATGTAAAAATAACATTATAACTTGGAATCGTGTCTTTATTGTTTGTAGAATACTTGTCTCTCTGGCATCAAGGTGAACCCCTTGTTCTTCCTCAAATGTGCTGATGAAATGTGAATTAAGTGCATCCCATGTAAACAGGATCCTTCCACTGCTTTCCATGACAACCAGCATGTCTTAAAGGGATGCATCAGTTAGTGCTGCTCCAGCAGAATTTGGCGCTGAAATCCATTTCTCAATAGAGCAAACAGAATTTTTTATATTTAATTTTGAAATCTGACATGGGGCTAGACAGTTTCCCAGCTGCCCCAAGTCATGTGACGTGTGCTCTGATAAACTTCAGTCACTTGCTGTACTGCAAGTTGGAGTCATATCACCCCCTCCCTTTTTCTGCCAGCAGCCCATCCGCAGAACAATGGGAAGGCTCCCTAATGCAAGAGAACAGCTGCATGGTAGATCTAAAAACAGCACTCAATAGTAAAAGCCAGGTCCCACTGCATAACATTCAATTACATTGAGTAGGAGAAACAACAGTCTGCCAGAAAGCAGTTCCATCCAAAAGTTCTGGCTCTTTCTGAAAGCACATGACCAGGCAAAATGATCTGAGATGGCTGCCTACACACCAATATTACAACTATAAAAAAAATATACTTGTTGCTTCAGGAATAAAATTTTATATTGTAGAGTGAATTATTTGCAGTGTAAACAGTGTAATTTAGAAATAAAAAATTTATCATAAAAATCATGACAGAAGCCCTTTAACATACTTTACAATCTTCTGATCCTGTGTTACAAATTTACATATAATCCTGAAGAGTAGCCCCTCTTTTTGCACTCTTTTGGGAATGGTAAAACATGTCAATAATAAAGTCTTCTACACTTTGCTGCATGCGCAGCCATCAAATGAACTAAATCATGTGGGTAGCCAACAGCATATACTTTTTGCGTAGACATTGGCTTTCCCTTATCCTTGAAAGAACACTGTTGTGTCTCCCTTGCCCATGAGAAGCATTATCCACTGAATATGTCACACACATATTCCAATCCACAATATGTTTTTTAAGCATTGCACTAATGAGCCTCATATAGATCATGGGCTCTATTAGATGCACAAGCTACCATATCAAAAAATCTGTTACTATAAGCCTAGTGTCTGAATGCTCTGAACCAGCACTGAAAATATTTATTCTTACTAGAAATTACACACCTCACATTGCTTAATACTTCAGGTGCAATTGCAACTTGAATTATGTGAGTTGTTTTTGTGGGTCAACATGGATATTTTTCAGCAAAACGTCTGGAAACCTCGAAAGTACACAATATTGTGGTATATAATAGGAGGAGAACCTTTTTTTAAAGAGAGATGTTTGCTGTTGTATGCAGTTTCATAGAAACTGACATAGCATCAGGATGCAAAGTGCAGAAAACAGCCACCATGTTTTACATACTTTGTACCCTGCTCCACCATAAGTGCTTTAGAATGGACTATGGCTATGAATGTTTGTGTTCAGCAGCACTGTATCTATGAGTGTTACATAGTTACATAGTTAAATCAGGTTGAAAAAAGACATCAAGTTCAACCCCTCCAAATGAAAACCCAGCATTAGGGATGGGCGAATTTGACACGTTTCGTTTCGTCAAAAATTCGGCACCGGCGAAATGTCGCAGCGGCGACATTTTTGAGACACGCACCCATACAAGTCTATGGGTGTCATTTTTTTTGCAAAACAAGGCGAAAAAATTCACCCATCCCTACCCAGCATCCATACACACACCCCTCCATACCCTCACATACATTATATATAAACATATCTATACTATACTATATAATTAGTATCACAATAGCCTTTGATATTATGTTTGTCCAAGAAATCATCCAAGTCACTCTTAAAGGCATTAACAGAATCAGCCATCACAACATCCCCCGGCAGTGCATTCCACAACCTCACTGTCCTTTTCTTCTAGTCTGAAGGGGTGGCCACTGGTACGGTGATCCTCCTAAGGTCCCCTGCTATTTGTCTTTAATGTCCTCTAATGTACTTGTAAAGTGTAATCATGTCCCCTCGCAAGCCTCCGTTTTTCCAGAGAAAACAACCGAACCTTGACAGTCTACCCTCATAATTTGTCTTCCATCCCTCTAACAGATTTAGTTGTGTGTCTCTACACTCTCTCGTGCTTATTTACATCCCTCTTAAGGACTGGAGTCCAAAACTGCACTGCATACTCCAGATGAGGCCTTACCAGGGACCTATAAAGAGGCAAAATTATGTTTTTATCCTTTGAGTTAATGCCCTTTTTATGCAAGACAGAACTTTATTTGCTTTAGTAGCCACAGAATGACACTGCCCAGAATTAGACAACTTGTTATCTACAAAAACCCGTAGATCCTTCTCATTTAAGGAAACACTGCCATTTAGTGTATAACTTGCATTTATACTGTATTATTTTTGCCAAAGTGCATAACCTTGAGTTTATCAACATTGAACCTCATTTTCCAGTTTGCTGCCCAGTTTTCAAACTTAGACAAATCCCACTGCAAAGTGGCAGCATCCTGCATGGAACCTATAGTTCTGCATAATTTATTATCATCTGCAAAAATAGAAACAGTACTTTCAATGCCCACCTCCAGGTCATTAATAAACAAGTGTGCCCCCCATTCATGGTATTCAGTCACACAATGGCCTTACGGAGTGCTGGCATGCTACAGTTTTTTTAATGCAAGTGATTGTTCAAAGAGCACTAGGGGGTGCAATTTTGTCCCCCTTAGTGCACTTGCATCCAGGGACATCATAAATGACCCCTTAGATCTCAGCAACTGAGCAAATGACTGGAGACAAAAGACATTTTCTTTTATGCTGTACACTGATATTGTGAACTCTATTTAAAAGAACAGCAAATTAGTAACCTTAGAGACATTTAATTAAAAATAAAAAATGGCTTACAATATTTTCATACATTGCTTACAATTTGTTAAAATAGGGATTAAATTAGACTTTATGCAAATGAAGCAGAATCATCAATTCCATGTGACATTTGTAAAGTGATATTGCTTTATAAAACTACTCTTTCATTAATTTTTAACTAACAAAGATGAATTGTGTTTTAGAGTGAAACATTTACTTTTGATTTAGTTTTCTTTTTTCTCATCTTTAGTTTTTATAACTTATTTTTACTAATATTTTCTGTCTATATATATAGACTATCTTTCTGATTATATATGTGGTGTTACTGAGACACCCACACACACACACACACACACATATATATATATATATATATATATATATATATATATATATATATATATAGAGAGAGAGAGAGAGAGAGAGAGAGAGAGAGAGAGAAGTGAAGAAGCTCGCACTCACAGGACTTATCAAAATCAAAAATGGTGTTTATTTCAATATAAGTAACTAACGTTTCGGCTTGCACTCAAGCCTTTCTCAAAGTGCAAATACAAACATTCATCAACCTTGTAAACCCAAAATGGCGGGAAATTAGGGGTAGTGACGTCAGCTGACGTGTGTGGGGAAATTCCACTGTGCAGACAGAACATCAAGTGTGGGGAAATTCCACTGTGCAGACAGAACATAAAGTGTGGGGGGGAGGAAAGTCACATAAGACACAAACTCAAAGCCACACTCCTGGGGTATTATCATCCAAAAATAGAATATGTATAATGTTACTGAAATGGATATCAGATATTAGTTTAGAAAAAAGGAGCATAGGAAATAAGTTCATTGAGCCCACGGGGGCTCAATGTATTCAGTCGATGAATCCATCTCAGTTCAGATTGCAGCAAAAGTCTCTCACGGTCCCCTCCTCTGAGGGGATTTGGGACACAATCAATGATCATACTTCTTAGGGACGCCAGTGTGTGTTTACATTCCACTAAGTGTTGTGCCACTGGGGTGTCTCCATTGCCTTTTGTTAGTGCCGCCCGGATGGACGATCTGTGGTTTGCCATTCTGTCTCTGAAGTTGGTGATCGTTTTTCCTACATACATAAGTCCACAGGGGCATTTCAGGATATAGATAATGTATTTAGAGGTACAGGTGAGTCTATGTCTGATTGGAATCTGCTTCCCCGTATGTGGGTGGGAAAATGTAGGTCCCGTTAATAGTTGTCTGCAGGTAGTGCAATCAGTACATCTGTAGCATCCTGGCTTGGAGCTGGAAAGCCATGTTGTAGATGTAGGAGGCTGGTAGCAGTGTTTTGGGTCCGTGTTTACTAACTGGTCCCTCAGATTTCTGCCTCTCTTATAGGCTATCCGTGGAGGTTGTTTGAACGGTGGAGGAAGCGTTCTGTCTTTTTGTACTATCGACCAATGCTCTTGAATGGCTTTAGTGAATGATTGAGTAGTTGGCGAATAGGTGGTCAGGAAGGTTAGTCTGTCATCCTTAGCTCTTGTTGGCATACTGGGTGTTGGGTGAAGTAGTTCAGCCTGTGTGTAACCCATAGCTCTCTGGCGGCTATCCAACCACTCATGTAGGGGATACCCCCTTTGTAGAAACCGATCAGTAAGTTCATCCAATTGGGCTTCCAGTCGTGTGTGGTTCATGTTGTTACGTACTGTGCGGATCATCTGTGAATATGGAATACTCCTTAGTAGGTGCGGTGGATGACACGACATGTGATGTAGTAAGGTGTTTCTGTCAGTCGATTTCCGATAGATGGTGGTTGCAAGATCGGTTCCTTGCTTCAACAGAAGGATATCTAAAAAGGGAATCTCATTTTGGTCAATCTGTGCCGTAAACTTGATCGGAGTGGGCAATGTGTTGAGATCGTCGACCATCTTGGTGAACAGGTCCTTTGGTCCCGTCCACAGTAGTAACAGGTCATCGATGTAACGCCAAATTCTGTAAATAGAAGACCCGTAGTTGGGTAATATATGGTGTTGTTCGTAGTGTGCCATGTACAAATTCGCGAATGCTGGTGCTAAATTAGATCCCATACTGGTGCCACTCAGTTGTAGGTAGTAACATAGTTCAAATTTGAAATAATTGTGTTTCAGGCACAGTTCCAATAGATCAATCAGGAATTCTGTTGGGGGACGAGTAGGATCATGATGGTGTTGTAAATCTGTCCGTATCTTCTCAATACCCTCGTCTGTGGGTATCACTGTATATAGGGAGGAGACATCCATGGTGGCCAGGAGTGTATGAGCTGGTATCGGTTGACATTCCTTAAGTTTTACTAGCAGGTCTCCAGTGTCCTTCAAGTAGGTGGGAGTAGTTTGCACCAATGGTTGTAGGAAGTGATCCACATATATCGCCAGGGGTTGAGGAGTGTCTTGTGAATTTTCGGTAAAGTGTACAGTATAGGGGTGACGGGGTGATCAGTGACCAAGAATGAGTGTGTGGACTCAGAGATGATGCCTTGCAGCAAAGCTGCATTCAAAATTGAGTCAGTCTTTTTCTTAAATGAGAGTGTCGGATCACCATCCAGTTTTTTATATACGCTAGAGTCACTAAGTTGCCGGAGGATTTCGGACCTATAATCAGAGTAGTTGAGAATGACTACCCCCCCACCTTTATCCGCTGGTCGTATAATGATGGTGGGGTTACTTGCCAATGATCTGATGGCCTCTTTCTCAGTGTGTGATATATTCGGCCATCCTTTAGGGTCTCTTGGTTTCATTGATTCATCTGTCAGGAGGCGAGTCAAAGCTGCTATAAATTTTGGGGTATTTGGTGGTTCAAACAAGCTTTTTGTACGAAATGGGGTATAGTCCTTTGTGGTCTGTGTCCTGAAGTGATCTTTGAGTTTCATACTTCTCTGGAACTTGTGTATGTCTATCATCAGGTCTAATTGGTTAATGCTGGTAGTGGGGACGAAGGAAAGGCCCTTTGAAAGTACGTCTCTTTCTGCTGGGCTGAGTTGATGGTTGCTTAGATTAAAGACTACTTCCTCCGTTGGTGGTGTGGAGTTGGTGGTCTTGTGTCTGATGCCGCCCCGCCTCTTGTGTGGCCATCCCTGGTTTTTGAGCGAGTGGAAGCTCCTAAAAAAAGATTACTGGAAGGTGTATATATATATATATATATATAGTGACTATTAAGTGGGCTGGTGGGGGCTGTTTGGACGTCTTTTTACTTGGAATGCCAGGTCCTATTTTGAATCCCAGTCCAGACCTGCTGTAACGTATATGTAGATATAAATCTTGGAAGTTTTTGGTATGACCCTGGGGTGCACTAACTATTGTGTTATTAAAATGGAGTAGTACTGGGGCAATAACTGAGCAATTGATTGGAATGCACCGTGGCTCTGGATTATATATGAAGTGCCTTGCAAAATAATTGCAAAAATGTTCTTCTAAGGTTCTTCTTGCTTATGGTTGTTTAGATCGCTTGGATTATGCTTGTGAACCTCTGTTTTCAAATAATGCCATTCTCAGTTGGAGTGAGATTAGGGATTTGACTAACTCATTGCATGGCATTCATCTTTTGTTTTAAAACCTTCTGTTTGCCATCACTGTTCTGCTGAAAGATTAATGTTGCTCAAGATTCAGCTTTTTAGGAGGGGTTCTGTTAGCAGTATTCCCCCATATTAGGTATTATTTGTTCTTACTTATATTTAAAGAAGATTCTTACTCTTTACAGATTAAAAGCAGCCCACACCATTTTACTACAAGCACCTCTTTGTAGGTATTGTGTTTTTTGATGAATGGGGGAGTGTTTTGGTCAAAATTCAAACGCATTCTTCCATATAGGCTGTGTTTCCCTGATATAAGCTTAGTTGATAGGTATGACTTAATGCATGCCTCAGTGACTTAGCTCTGTAGCTCTTTCAAAGTGATTGCTTGCATCTTTGAGGCTTCTCACATACAGTAAGTCTCCTTCCTCCTTTTGAGGCATTAACATTTTAGGCAGTGCGAAGGGTGTCCTTATAACTGAGCTACATTTGGATATTGTTTTATAATCTTTTTTTCCACATTATTCATTTGGATTACAATATCCTGGAAGTCTTCCTTTTCTACAACCCACATAATGATCTCTTAAAGGAGTAGTTCACCTTCAAGTTAACTTTTAGTATATTATAGTCTTAGCAACTTTTCAATTTTATTTCTTATAGCTTTCGAATTATTTTCCTTCTTTATCTTCTGATTCTTTCCAGCTATCAAATAACGGTCACTGATGCCAGCAGCCAAAAAACGATTGCTCTGTGAGGCTAAAATTTTCTATTACTGTACTTTATTCTATTGTGATTTCTTCCACTATACAAAGGCCTGCAATTCTTTTTTCTGGAAACTTCCACAGACCATGACACTGCCACCAGTCTGCTTGATTGTTTCTATGTTTTCAGCCATATTAGTCCCCAAAATGTTCTTCTGGCTGTCTTAATGGACACTGCTGTTCTTTTTTTCTGAACTGTAGACCAGGTTACATGGGGGGTGTAAATAAAAAGATATCTGCAACCCAATTTTAAAGTACTGAATAAAAGATCTTGAGCAGACTGTAAGATACAGTTAGTAATGTATAGCACTTCAAGATAAGGATGCAAATAGGTTTTCAGCAAGCAGGGAAGTAGTAAACAGGTTGATCTAATGCCCTCGTGTGCAGCATTCTTGATTCATGCATCCTATAGTTCATGTATTTTTTCTTCTGATCATTCTTGTGTTTTCTAGAACATATCTGCCCTCCTTCTCCCATTTAATATATACATTATGTTCTCAGACTAGATTGTTTTAAATGCAATGTTACAGGCCATGGTGAGCTTTTCTAATTATATAAACCTGTACTAGAATAAGGCTCATCTTTAAAAAGCTGTGTAAAATCATATACACTACAAAGTTTAATGTAATATAGTAAACATATGGCATATTTATAATGCCCAGTTGTAATTCATTACAGGAGATGATGCCATGCTCCTCAGTTGCATAGAATTATCTGGTATGAGAAACGAATCACTGTATTAATATTATAATAAAATAATAATATTATTTACTAAAACTCAGTTTTTTTCTGGTTTGGTTTTTTTGGGCAAATACTGTACTTGAATTTTTTGTGGCTAAAAAAACTTTTGAGATTTTTTTTACCCTGAAGCTGCAAAAAGTCAGAATTTGAAAATCCACCATCTCAGATCTGTCAAAGTCATGCATAAGTCAATGGCAGATGTCCCTATCCTAATTTGAAGATATTGTAGTCTGCGTTGGGTTTAGCTTGATAATACAAAAAAATTTTTGGGCAATCACCCGATAAAATCGAGTGGTTTGGGAGAAAAGTCCAAAAAAAAAATCATGTGGTCATCGGGTTTTAGTAAATAACCCCCGTAAAAGAAATGTGCGTGACAAAAGGGTAGATGAGGGGAAAAAAAGCCTGACAGGCATAAAAGGAAAAAGTTTCTGCTTTAGTGATCTGATACCTGTGGCTCAAGGTTTAAAAAAGATGAATGCAATGCCATATTGCTATTTCCCATATCATAAAAAGTAATAGGCATAAAGCAGTAGGCAGGAAGAGCAGCATGATCATACCTCCCCCACCGAACCCTCTGCTCCAAAAAATATATATTACTACTATCCCTGCTAGTCTAAACACTTTTATGGGTATTATATGGTAGCTTATCAGTTTGCTTGCAAACTCTGACAACTAAAAACTCCAGAGGGAGAAGATTCTTTCATAGTCTTCAGCCTTGGGTACAGTTTTTCCATTATTTTTCTATTAAGTTTTTATTTTTCATTTTTCAACTGTTTACTAATATTTTGCCAAGGATTTTTTAGGTTTTACTAAAGCTTGGTCTTTTTAATCGTAAAAGTGTTTGCCTGGAAGTGACAGCAACTGTTATGCCTAATGGGAGGATTGTTTCCATTCTTATAGCATTGTGTTGAAAGATCTTTTGAGAAAAGGAATAATTTACTAAGAAAAAAATCTTCACTGCAAATGCTCAATAGATTTCCGTTAGAAAGTCACATTCAGAACTGAAAAAATGTGCTAATTTCGAAGTTGGACAATTTTATGAGTGTGTGGCTGGTATATTGTGCAAAGCCTCAGTAAAATAGGCTTCCTATTCATAAATAAAACATACATTTTTAATGGTAAATGCTTATTTTCTAGAGTGTAAACTCTTGTCTTAATTGAACATGCAAAACACAGTAATATTAATGAAATAAGTGATTTTAGAGGTATTTGCAACCACGAATAAACTCATTTTCTCTAAAACCACGAATGCCATGGAATTTATTAAAAGATCCGAATATAAAAAGAAAGCATGTAAAAAAAATGTTGAATAAACCGAATAAAATATGAAAACCTCTAAAAATGTTTGTTTTCAGACAATTCCTAGCAACAAAAAAAAATCAAAAGCCTGAATTGATTAAAAAAGTTCTAGGGGGGATCAGCTTCCATTAACTTCTATAGGACCAACCTGGTGAATTTCTGTATTACAGTTTTTTTGTCAATCTATTTTTTTTGTGTTTTTAAGAACTATAGAAAAAAAATAATTTTAGAGATTTGTGAAAAAAATTTTTTTTTAGTAAATATGCCCACAGTGTCAAGGTGCCTTTCTGCTAGCAATGTCCACCATGCTAGTCTTATCTTATATTGCAACAGCTTTTAAAAGCATATGGCTCATTTCAGCAGTGCTAACACCTTCTGTCAGTTAGACTTTTGTACAACAGGACCCAGAGAGTATTTTTAATAGACAATAAGATGTATAATTATACAACCATCTTAAATTTGTAAAGATATGTGTAGTGATCCCTCAGCAAATCAACTAAAATTCAGGAAACCAATTTGCTGATTAGCATAATTCTAAGTAATCTCAAAACAAGATTTTTTTAAATTTGCTTTGGCAGTGCAATTAATCAGAGTCAATTCATGAACAAGAAGATCAAGAGGGTAATGTGACTGGCAGAGATCATTCTTTAGGACATCATTAACAAGTGAATGAAAACATTTTTTCAGTTCCTTACCTTAGAATAAACGTTAGGGATGCACCAAATCCACTATTTTGGATTCGGCCGAACCCCTGAATCCTTTGTGAAAGATTCTGCCAAATACCAAACCTAATCCGAATCCTAATTTGCATATGCAAATTAGCGGTGGGAAGGGAAAATCATTTTTTACTTCCTTGTTTTGTGACAAAAAGTGACGTGATTTCCCTCACCAGCCCTAATTTGCATATGCAAATTAAGATTCGGTTCGGCCAGGCAGAAGGATTCGGCCAAATCCGAAACTTGCTGAAAAAGGCTGAATCCTGGCCCAATCCCGAACCGAATCCTAGATTTGGAGCATCCCTAATAAACGTACAAAAAATACTGGCCTCAAAGGTAAAAGGATTTAAAAAATATTTAATAATACAGTGTAGCAGACCAAAAAGACCTGATAAAACAAATCAGGGTTAATACCACATGGGGATAATTCTGCAAATAACGCAGGCCAAGAATCCTCCCCTCCGCTGCATCAGCTCGGGTGAAATGCCTCTGAAATGCATACTTGCACATTTTGCCACTGAAATTTTCTCTGTGTGCCTGCACCTTGGCCAGCTTCAGGAATATTATTGGAGTATGGACAAAATCAAATATATAAGAGTAATGCCTAGCTGAAGACTAATCTATAGTGCAGAAAGTCAATCATGTATTTTGATAAATTTGAGTTGCAACTGAAAATAACAATCGACTTGTTTTGTAAACGGTTTAAGGAAACTAAAACTAGACTAAACAAATTAAGTTTGCAAGAGAAAAACAAGGTTTTGAGAGTTTGATTTTACATAAACAACTCATAGGAATGAGTTTTGAAAGCTCCTAGTAAAAACCAACATTGCAAAGAGTTTTTAGGGGAAACATTTTTATGGGTAACCTTAGCAGAAGGCTAGTCCAAAGAACCCAGGGGATATTTGAATAACAGGAAACCCGCATCAATAACTCTAATTTGAGCCCAGAGGAAAATAAGGCACTGACATAACTATGTAAGTGTGACTCAACTGAAATTATATCTGCAGATCAATGAGGAAATATTGTGGTGATCAGGGCCGCCATTAGAAATCACGGGGCCCCGTACAACAAAATTTTTGGGGCCCCCTGGGCCCCGCCCACACTGACTACCAAGCTCCGCCCCATATCCCGCCCACATCGCAGTTAAAAGACCACACAGACATCAGCGCTAAAAAAGTAACCCCCCCCACACAAGTTGTAAAAAGCTATTGATGGTCAGGGCCCCCTTATAAAAAAAATTGGGGCCCCAAAAAAAAAAAAATTAAAATTTTTTTTTTTTTAAAAAACATTGGTGGCAGGGGCCCCCTGTTAAAAAAAACTAAAAAATAAACAAACATTGGTGGCAGGGGCCCCCTTCTAAGTTAAAAACAAATTGGGGCCCCAAAAAAAAATTTGAAAAAAAATTAATTTTTTTTTGAAAAAAAAAAAAAACATTGGCGGCAGGGGCCCCCTTATAAGTTAAAAACAAATTGGGGCCCCAAAAAAAAATTTGGAGAAAAAAAAAATTTTTTGAAAAAAAAAAAAATGGTGGCAGGGGCCCCCTTACAAGTTAAAAACAAATTGGGGCCCCAAAAAAAATTTAAAAAAAAATTTTTTTTTGAAAAAAAAAAAAAACTGGTGGCAGGGGCCCCCTTACAAGTTAAAAAAATTTGGGGCCACCAAAAAGAAAATTAATTTTTTTTAAAAAAAAAAAACCCAAAAAAAAACAATGGTGGCAAGGGGCCCCTTACGAGTTAAAAAAAAAATTGGGGCCCCAAAAACAAAAGTTTTAAAAAAAAGATTGGTGGCAGGGGCCTATAGAATATTAAAATAATACATTGGTGGCCAGGGGATTAAAAAAAAAAAAACCACAAACTGGTGTTCAGTAGAATTGAACTCATGGCTTCAGTACTTCAACTTCGCCTCCTTTCGTGACTTCGGGTCTTTTCACCGCTTCAGGACTTCGGCTTCGGCTGTTTTCGTGACTTCGGGTCTTTGCGCTGCTTCAGGACTTCGGCTTCGGCTGTTTTCGTGACTTCGGGTCTTTTCGGCGCTTCGTGACTTCGGGACTTCGGCTTTTTCCGTGACTTCGGGTCTTTTCGTCGCATCGGCTTCGGCTTTTCGGCACTTCCGCATTCGGCACTGAAGAGGCAAGACGTACGGCTCTGGCGCTCGTAAGGGGGGCCCGGATCTTCAAAAAAATGCAGCGCTGCCGGGCCCCCCTTCATGCCCGGGCCCGGTACGCTTGTCCCCCCTGTCCCCCCCTGATGGCGGCCCTGGTGGTGATAGGCAAAGTAACATTCTAATGAAAGATCCCACTAAAGATTACCTTTTAACGTTAAAATCATTGTTGAAAGAGGGAATTTATGAGGGAATCTACAAAATTCCTCTTTAATCAACATTCCAAAATAACCATATTTTACTGCCTTCTGAAAGTAACTATTTTTGGGGAAGTAGGAGGAGCTTTATGTCTTAAATCAACGCTCTAACACCTATTTAAGTAAAATAAAACTTTGAAGGAGATTTAAAGTTAATATTCTTACAGTATGGCAAGGATGCCAGGATGATTTCTTGAAAATAATGCATCTCTTAAATGTAAATAATGTAGAGTTGAGATTAACCATCTCCGCAGACAATCTCCCCTACTCCTGCTGCCATACCAGAAGATTAAGGAGAAATTGCTGTAAGATGAATTTACAAAAACAGATTTCTACAACTTGGTTACCCTAAAACATATTTAAAACAAGCTTACCAAAGGGCTTTAAATTCTAATCAAGATTTATTATTGGGTGGTAAAACTGTGTCTGAATCAAAAAAAAGTATATTGAGTAAATATTGGGCCATTCTGAAGGGAAACATGGATCTGAAAGTCGTCCTACCAGAGCAGCCCTGAATGGGTGCCAGATGAGCTAAAAGCCTAAGGGATTTACTGGTCTACATTCACTATATGGAAAACAAGAACAATTGAAGCACACTTCCTTTCACTTTCAGTTGGCTTCTATAAATGCCAGTTGTGTAAGACACGCAACTATATGAAGACCCTGAAGAGTCCAGTAACATGAATTAGATATTAGATATAGATAAGTCAGCAGAATGCAGAATGTAATTAGGTAGCAGAATGTGATTGTCCCATATTATATATTGGAAACCCCTTTAGAGAATTGTAAAAGATAGTTTTAGAACACAGTGGTACAGTTCGAGTAATAATGATGTGTCATTAGCTAGAAAAATATGAGATTTCCATCACTCTAAAATGCAAGCCGTTAGATTTACTGGGATTGAAAAAGAAACACTGAATCAGAGAAAATGTCATACTGATAGAATCATGTTAAGAAAGGAATGCCAATGTATTTATAGACTTTAAATCAGGGCTGCACAGGGTTAGGGACATGTGCTCTTTCACCTTTACCTGTAGTCATAATAATAGAGCATAGCATATCCAGGAATCTGCAAATGTAGTTTAATGCCAGATATATGGACCATGGATGTATTAAGGCAACTAAAAATATTTATTAATGAATGCCTTTAATGAGGGGTGAAATACTTTATATTGTACCTTAATTTGTTTATTAGCACATGAAAGGTAATGAATATGGCTTTATGTGTACTGTATACTGTGTATTAAAGTTTTAGAGGGTTATTTATTAAAACTCAAATTTATTTCATATTTTTATCAAACTCCCATCCACAATTTTATCTTATTTATCAATAAAATTACTCCAAAAAAAAAGTTGGGTCTGCAAAAGATTCAATAAAATCGTTGGAATCACTCGAAAACCCCGAATTTTTCATATTATCAGATGAAACCCAACGTAGACCACAATATCTTCAAATCATAAAAGGGACATCTGCCATTGACTTCTACATGACCTCGCCAGATTTGGCAAATAACAACTTCAAGTTTTTCCTTTCCTCTAATAATTTGAGTTTTTGCCCAAAAAACCTCAACCAGAAAAAATCGAGGTTTAGTAAATAACTGCCTTAATTTTTAATACCAGCACTGAATTAAAGAGTAATGTATATGGTGCAATATGTCCATAAGTTTTAAAAACTGTATACTGTAATTTATAAAATAATATTATATTAAGAAATAAAAAGAGCTTGTTAAGTTTCACTGGCAACAGGTGACATCACTAGAAACAGGATATATATAACTTGTGGGACTGATAGTTTTAACCTGTGAAAGATGACAGCATTGACAACATCCTGCATAACTTTGTTTTTTGAGTGGTTTTAAAGGTTAGCCCTTTGTCTTTAATAGCATTTTAATACAAATACTCTAAAATTCCATTGTGTTTTAATTTACACTGGCATTTTTTCATATTTTAAAGCAGGGTTGTCTTTAAAAGTGGTTAATTAAAAATGTATTAATTAAAAAGTTGTTAATTAAAAATGATTTGTTTTAAAAAAAAATTTACCTTTTGAGGGGCATGTCACCTTTGTTTTAGCGTGGGTAAGGTATTCGAGGATCTGTTTTGTCTTTATTTTGCTTCCTTGGACATTTTAAATAATAAGGGCCAATTCAAGCATTTGCACCAACATCTCTAATAAAGACATATATATATATATATGACCTATATGTACCTGCCATATTCAAATTCATCTAAGTGCAAGTGTACTAACAAAGTTTCGCTAGGCAGAAACGAACGTTAGCAAAAGTTCCCTATGAAATGCTTGTGCTGACGAATTTACACCAGTGTTCGGCTGCAGAGACACAATTTTGCATTTTAGTGAATTAGCATAGTGGTAGCAAAGTTATTTGTGATGGTCTTTATATTATGTTCTCTATTTATTGTTGAGATGGGGTGGAGTTTACTGGCTCTGTTACACTTTCTTTTTCTAAGGAGTTAACTTCAGTTCCTTTGTAAACAGACAATATTCTACAAATGCAATTGGATCTAACCAGTTTATAATCTCAATAATTTAAGGATTTAAGAATAATAATTTAACAATTAAAGAAATATAATAAAAAGTTTGCTACAAGTCATGTTACCTATAACAGGTAGCATTTACTGGTTATCTGTTTAAAGGCAAACATACCACATCCCTTTTAATAGATGTATAACTGGAAATTTCTCAGCAGTATGATAGAAAGTATGTCAAATCAGAGGAGAAAAGCAGATTTCCTAATACTGATGACTGAAGAACAACCACAGAGATAAGAAATTAGGAAGTAGCTGCTTCGCTATGAGACCAGGGTCGGGCCAAGCCGACAAGGCACCCGATCGGCTACCCCCGCATGCACGAGTGTGCATATGCCATAAGAAGAGAAGGGAGAGTAACAAAGGGGATGGGTAGGCGGAGTGACGGAGGGAGGGGAGAGTGATAGAGGAGGGAGGGGAGAGCAGCAGGGGAGCGAACCACCCGGACAAAGGGGTAGGCAGAAGACTTTTGAACAGTTACCTGCCCAGCACCCATACATCATTGCGCCCTATGCAGGCACCTCTTATGCCTGCCCCAAGGTCTGGTCCTGTATGTGACACTATAAGATCATCTGAAAGGACTAAGAGTTATTATTAACAAATAATTAGGGGCCGATTCATGAAGCTCGAGTGAAGGATTCGAAGTAAAAAAACTTTGAATTTCGAAGTGTTTTTTGGGCTACTTCGACCATCGAATGGGCTACTTCGACCTACGACTACGACTTCGAATCGAAGGATTCGAACTAAAAATCGTTCGACTATTCGACCATTCGATAGTCGAAGTACTGTCTCTTTAAAAAAAACTTCGACCCCCTAGTTCGGCAGCTAAAAGCTACCGAACTCAATGTTAGCCTATGGGGAAGGTCCCCATAGGCTTGCCTAAGTTTTTTTGATCGAAGGATATTCCTTCGATCGTTGGATTCAAATCTTTCGAATCGTTAGATTCGAAGGATTTAATCGTTAGATCGAAGGAATAATCCTTCGATCGTTCGATCGTAGCATTTGCGCTAAATCCTTCGACTTCGATATTCGAAGTCGAAGGATTTCAATTCCTAGTCGAATATCGAGGGTTAATTAACCCTCGATATTTGACCCTTGATGAATCGGCCCCTTGGTGTGATATGCTTTGTTTCCCGTCTACCAACTATTTTAACTCAGACAACCTTTCTTTTACCCACAAGTAAATATTGGTAACTTGTAGGAAGGTAGGAAAGAATATTTCATGAAATCTTTGAGAAAAATGTTTAACATAATATGACTCAAACTGTTACACCCCTATATATTTTCTATGTGTAACATAAATAACCCCCATAACTAACCTATCAAATTGAATTAAATACTGTTCTGCTTTTTCCACTGCTCCTCTGGACTTCTGGTCATTATTGGTCTCATAAAGAAAATGCTTTAGGTTCTATATCACCCTGTCTATTTTGAGAAAATCTGTTCTATGGCCCTCTTAAATGTACCCATGCTGATGTTAAGTATTGTTAATACCATGTAGCAGGTAATATGTACCCTCCTTGTCACTCTTCATTGACACAAAAGAAATTGAAAAAGGAAGCAAAAGATAGATGAGTAAATACATTAGAAAAATATTTACCCAATGCATATTATATCAGGACAATACAATTTAGCTTTTTTAGCTTCTTCCTAAAATGAGATTCTCTATAATATAAGGATACTCTTAGTTTTAGAAAGCAATTTACTGTAAAGTTCATCTTAATTTATATTTCTCTTGGAAACACTAAACTGGTTGATGTCACTGACAGCCAAAAAGTAATGTTTATCCAAATAAATACTTTAAACTATGTTGTGTATGCATCAGTCTTCAAATTCTATTTCTTCTATTTCACAGAACACTTCATTTATCACATTGAAAATTTCACTTTGTGAAGTGAACTGCTCCACAATTCAGATAATCATCTCTGATTGTAACGTTATTGCATCTAGACAGCCAGGTGGCTTTGACATTGCAGAATGTTATCTCTCCCTCTATTTGAGGTCATATAAGTGACAGGACAGTTTTGATTTATATACATTCTTAGCCAATTTATTTGAAATAAAATGCAATTTCAGTGTTTCTTCTTTTTCTATAACTGTTTCCCTTTAACTGTTTGTTTATTCTCTGCAACTAATACATAATATTAATGCAAATTTGTCACATTAAAGCTAAACAGTGTTGCAGACAAAATGAATGCCTTTCTGAAAAACAGAAGTTATTTTTGATGATTTGAAATGCATAGTCACGCTATTTCATTGTAATCCTTTACATGTACATTACATTCACATATTTTTTCAAATCATCTCTATATTGAACTTGTTTAACCAGTCTGTTAATCATCTATTGTTTGGTGCAACATTTAGGGGCACATTTACTAAGGGTTGAATTTCGAAGTGAAAAAACTTCGAAATTCGAACCATGGAATTGCAGTTGTACGATATTCAAAGTCAAAGTTTTTTTTTGTTTGAATATGACCATGTGCGATTGAAGTAAAATCATTCGATCGATCGATTAAATCATTCTAAAAACTGTTGGCTATAGGTTCTAGGAGGTCCCCATAGGCTAACATAGCAATTTGGCAGGTTTAAGGTGGCGAAGTTTTTTTAAATAGACATTACTTCGATTTTCAAATGGTTGAATATTCAAAGTTTTTCCAATTCAAATCGAAGTTGAATTTGGCCTATTCGATGGCCGAAGTACCCAAAAATTACTTCAAAATTCGAAGTTTTTTAATTCGAAAATTCACTTCGAATTCACTTCGACCCTTAGTAAATGTGCCCCTTAGAAGCCTATTTATCAAAATTTTAAAGTGTGAATATTTGAGTTATTTTTTAAATTCAAATCAACTCAAAATATTAGCAAACTGCTTGTTTATGAAAAAACTTGAATATGAAAATAGGGTGATTTAAACCAGGCCCGATCTGTTGCATAATAAACACTATCTCTTTTTCCCCTAAAAAGTGTGTCTACAGTATATTATTTATGTATATCAGTGCTGTCCAACTTCTATAGTACAGAGGGCCGGAATTTTTCTAATCTACATGGTGAAGGGCCGATAACGGAAGCAAGTGTTAGCCACTCCCTGTTTTTAGATCACACCCACGTTAAACCACACCCATGTTAAACCACACCCATGTTACCGCAAGACCATGTCCATATTAATAGCACACCAAAAAACCAAATGGTTGGTGCTCACTGCAGGGATTAGGGCCTGAACTAGGGGTAGGAAGAGTAGGCGGCTGTCTAGGGCACTATTATTGAAGAGTGCACTTTTAAGGGGATTTTTTTTAGTTTTTTTGTTTTTTTCAAGCATTTATTTAATAATTTGTTTCAGTAATCATGGTCACCCAGTTGGGTGGAATCCATCTTCTTCACCTTCTCCCTCTTGCCTTCAAGTAATAGCTCCTTCTGTGCGGTGCAGCGCGGCGTGCGTACACGTGTCAATGACGTCACTGATGTGTTGGGTGACAGAGAAAGGCAGAGAACTGGCGGCCTGCTTGGTGTGGCTCTCTCTCGCTGCTCTCAGTCTTGCACAGTTGCACAGAACTGAAGACATTCTATCTATTACTGTAAAGTGTGAAGCTTCCTGCTGGCACAACTAGGTACAGATTTGGGGGCCATATGTTTGCTGTTGCTGCTGGGCAGGGCGCTGGCAGATTTATTTTTGGCTGCTGCTGACACAGGTAAAGATTGGGGGCAATATGATGGCTGCTGGAGGGCTGTATGATGGATGGCTGCTGAGCTTGCTTGCAGAGGTACGGGTGGGGAGTATGATGGATGGCTGCTGGGCTTGCTGGTACAGGTATAGGGAGCAGTAATATAAATGAAAAATGTTGTACATTTTCTTGCTCTCTTTATTTAAAAACCATCATGGTAAGGAGGGAAATGGTAATGCAGGACAGGGGGCACTGATTAAAGCTCTTGCCTAGGGTGCCGAACTACCTTGTGCCTACCCTGGCAGGGATGTCACTCATATGTGAAAAAATTTAAGTCATATAAGACATACCCATAAATCCATATGCCTCCTCCTCCGCTGTGTATAATACAGTACCCCAGCATATGATTAAACACCTTAGGGGCCACTAACAATAATTTTCAAATGCTAACAAACCCCCACAACAAATACCAAATTATGACTCACACAGGGAGCATAGGGAAAACAGAACAGAGCAGGAGGGCCGCCAGTTGGACAGCCCTGATATATATTATTCTTTGTGATTTTTATAGAACACTTAAAATAACTGCCCAGGGTAATTATTTGTTGAAGATGTTGAAAAGCATTTGTTTGAATTTGAGAGGAATACTCTGTATTAGTGATGGGCGAATTTATTCGCCAGGCGCGAATTCGTGGTGAATTCCTGCGATTCACCACTGGCAAATAAATTTGCGAAACCGCCACGAAAATTCGCCAGCGGCGCCGCATTTTCGCCAGCGAATTCGCATATTTTTCGGCGAAGCAAAACGCCCCAAATTCGCCCATCACTACTCTGTATTACAAGCTGATGCCGATGATCACAAGAAAATGGTCTTCCATAGTGTGAGTGGAGATTTTTTAGAAAACTATTTTTCAACTTTTACAGAATAAATGGATTTTACCTTCTACAGTGTTTTAATAATTTCATTAATCTCTTATATGAGCAAAGCACATTGTTAACCAGCCAACCTTTAATCTGTTTATTTATGAAACTGAATAGATTGCTGAAGAGAGAAAAAAGCAAATATTGTACTTTGCTGATTCATTAATAAAGAAAGGTGTTAATTTAATTTATGTTTTTAGTATCTGATATAATCATGTGACATTTTAGGGCTAACTCAATAGTGATGTGCAGATCCAGTTTTTCTAGACCCGCACCCAACCCAGCTTGGCTCCTCCATTTAAAGACCAGCGCCCGCCTCGCAGTGACATCACGAAAGGGGCAGGGCAGACCTCGACCATGGCCCAAAGACTTGCTGTGCTGCGAGTAAACCACCAGCTCTTGCAGGTTTTGGGCTGGCCCGCACATCACTATTACAAATGGTTCAAGGGACTACTGCCATTGACTCCTACATGACCTTGACAGGTTTTAGATGTGTAATTTCAGATTCAAGCTATTTCCAGGGTCGAGGTATAATGAACCGCAAAAAATTTTAGTTTTTTTTCTTTTTTAACCCTGAAAACATTTTTAACCCTGAAAACGTTTTTAACCAAATTAAAAACAACTTTTTTTTGGAAAGAGGGGTGAACAATCCCAAAAAATAATGCATTGTGTTTTTAAATAAACATTATCCATTATCAAATACCTTAACTTCATCCACTGGAAAATGTCAGCCTAATTCTAATACTTTGTCAATGCAAATTGACGTATTCACCCATCTCAAACATGCTCACTGCAATGGCACCAAACATCTGATATCACCACATGGTATAAAAATATTCAATTGTGGATCTGCTCCTTCACTCTCTGCTGTCCCAGTTATACACTTCACATCTATCCAATAATTGCTGCAGCCCCACTGTCCCTACTCATCCCCTTGACAGCTGTTTTGCCACCACCATGACTTTGTTGGAGGGGCCCCTTCTACTCACTCCCTTTGTTTTTAGGCTTTGGAAAATACTATTTACCATTTATTTCAGTATTTATGGATATGAATAAAGTATTTTTTAACGTTACCCCATATGGGATGTTCACAATACCTTCACATTACATGTGAGGGATATTGAGTCAGCATTGTGACAAAGTTTCAAAGGCATTGAAATGTATCTGAAGGTGCATAAAAGCCCCTTTTCTTTTCAGTGTAGACATTGCTGTTCATTCACTTCTTATAGGCATTTATACCACTTTTATGCTGTACCGAATGCAACATAATGACACAACAGTCTGAGGTTGCACCATCATCCTCATATTCTTTAAACCTACTTTACCATGTGCTTTTGTATAATACATGTATATAAACTAATATCAAAAAAGATTGGGTAAGGGATCATATCGTAAATTTGTTCACCATACCTTTAGTCTGCTAAAAATCATTTAAACATAAAAAATAGGATTTTTGCTGACATTTTGGATTCATGCAGCTTAGCTTTGATACAGTTAAAGGTGCTGTTTTATTGTTACAGAGAAAAAGGAAATCATTTTCAAAATTTAAATGATTTGCTTGCTTAAAATGTAGTCTATGGGAGATGGCCCTCCAGTAAGTTTGAACATTCTGTATAACATAGATGTTATAGAACATGAGATCTCATACTATTGTTTACTAACTATATAACTTTAAAGTTGACATCTCTGTTGTTCACAGACTTGCCCCAATAATAATAGTAACTGCTATAGATAGATTTAACCCTGTTTCGCATCACCAAAAAATTCAGGACAGTGACTATCAATAATTCAGAGCTTTCTGGATAACGGGTTTCCAGATCCCATACCTGTAGTAATAATCATGGATTTTGGTTATTTGTTTGCAGTTAATTAAAGAAATAACTGTCTTTACACTCATCTGGTTTGAACAGATGGTTTGTCAGATTAATGACCAATGTACACTATTCAGTATGTCTTCACCTTCTGTTTGTATCTATTATGTGATATTTTAAAATCAGTAAAACAAATACTAAACTTGCATGACAAATGTCATTCATTTACACATGTGTCTCATATTATTAAAACATCTTAGTATTAAAACAAAAAAAAATAAAATGCACCTACTTTTCTTTATAAAATGTTTTGTGGGTTAGAATTATTCTTCTAATCATAAAAAATTATAAAAAACCTTATAAAAACCTATACCTATTGTATCTGCCCAAACCTATACTGCTTATGTAAAAACAAGGCTGATTCTTTCTTTAAGAGACACAAATGCTAACAATGTCAAAATACCCTGTATGATCAAATTAAACAGACATTTAGGGGCCGATTCACCAAGGGTCGAATATCAAGGGTTAATTAACCCTCGATATGGGACTGGGAATTAAATTCTTTCGACTTCGAATATCGAAGTCGAAGGATTTTAGCTCAAATAGTGCGAACGAACGATCAAAGGATTATTCCTTTGATCGAACGATTCGAAGGATTTTAATCCAACGATCGAAGGAATATCCTTCGATCAAAAAAACTTAGGAAACTTAGGAAAGCCTATGGGGACCTTCCCCATAGGCTAACATTGAGTTCGGTAGCTTTTAGATGGCGAACTAGGGGGTCGAAGTGCTTTGACTATCGAATGGTCGAATAGTCGAACTATTTTTAGTTCGAATAGTTCGATTCGAAGTCGTAGTCGAAGGTCGTAGTAGCCCATTCGATGGTCGAAGTAGCCCAAAAAACACTTCGAAATTCGAAGTTTTTTTACTTCGAATCTTTCACTCGAAGTTAGTGAATCGGCCCCTTACTCTCATGTCAGATGAAACTAAAATTTTCTATTGCTGCAGGACTATATAAATGCAGGAAAGTGAAACTATGTCTACTTGCGCTTTTTGGTTGTTCTTGAGAGAAAAGGTTGTATAATTTAGAATAAACATTTCTATTTTTTACTGACAAAATGAAGTAAAAATAGGATACATGAAAGATACTGAACAGCTTTATTCAGAAGACAAAAACCTTTTACAAATATGTAAAGAATATTTACTCACACATCCAAGGCATTCAGTGATTTTACAGGTTTTAAATCCTAACTCAAATATTCAAAAATGGTTTTATATTTTCAATACATTTCAAGTTTGTAGCCTCAGTCCAGATTAATAACCTTAAACCATTAACCAAAATTTGTGTTAACACTCCCTACCAGCGCCGGGCAGAGGCGGCCAGGTGGGGAATAGTTTTGTACTTTAAGTGAAAAAAAGACTTGCGCATGCATGCGTGGAAAAAAATACTTGGGTGCATGCGTGAAAAAAGTAGAAGGGCGCATGCACAAAAAATACGAGAAGGGAGCATGGGCATGTGCGCTTTAGGATGGAGAGGCCGGTCGGAGCGTCGAGACAGGACTGGACTAGGGGGCTTTACGCCATAGGCAAGTGCCTACTTTGCCTATCCCTTGTTCCAGCCCTGCTCCCTATATATTGTGCTGGTATACTTGATTTTTGGGATATTATATTGTTGCTTCATTTTTACTACCTGAAATTGAGAAATCAGGTCACACTTGTGATTATAAAATATCCTTAAAGGAACAGTAACACCAAAAAAAAATGTAAGCGTTTTAAAGTAATGAAAATTTAACTAACTGCTGCCCTGCACTGGTGCAGGAACAATATTATAGCTTATATAAACAAGCTGCTGTGTAGCCATGGAGGCAGCCATTCAAGCTGGAAAAAGGAGAAAAGGCACAGGATACACAGCAGATAACAAATAAGCCATTCCAGATGAGTCATTCCTTTAAAACACATTCGTTTTTTGGTGTTACTGTTGCTTTAATATTATTTAAGTTTAATTTCTAATGGTCATATTGGACACATTTTTAAAATGTTTGATACTTAGATACTCTAATAATAGTATTTAAGGTCTTATTTGATAGGTCTATCATTATTAGTAATTTCTGCATTACAAAAATACACCATTCAATGCTAATTTTCACCTTAGGTGCTCCAAACACTATCATATGCTTCAGGTAATTTTTTAGTTCTTCTGATGCCGGATACTATTAGAATACAAAATGAAATTATATGAACTGAACAGCTTCATGTAATATCTACAAAAACATATGCTGCCATTTTATGCCATAAGTAAATGAAATGTTTAACATGACATACAAGTCATAACTGTCAGAAGAGCAACGAAACAATGAAAACTGCATAAAAGAAAAACAATTATACCTATTTAAATTCTGTTTTATAATGTTTGCTGAGATGCAGCTGTGTATACACTGTCTAGAAGTTATTTAAATGCTACGCTCCACTTCCCAGTGCAAAATAATGGTGTTTGGGTAATTAAGAGAGGCAAAGGGTATAAGGATTAATAGCCAACTACACCCAGGGATAATAAATGATCATAAAATGATAGCATGCATAAAAATAGTAATCAAGTCTAATTTGGCCTATGAATAAATCACTAGTTAAATAATGCCGACACAGCAGCTTATTTATATAAACTATATTCAAGGCTCTAAAGTAAATGCACAGTTAGTACCAGAGAAAGGGTAACAGTTAATTAGATTAAATGCTTTCATTTTGGTGTAGCTTTCCCTTAATTAAGGAACTCTACTCTTTATTTACTTTTTTCTTAATTTACTTTTATCTTAATTTAAACAGTTAGCTGTTCCAAGGATCCATTCATGTTTTGGTCAGGCAAGAGATAAAAATCAGATAAAAATAGGATTCTTAAAATCCCATAAGCAAAAAATGTAAGCGCCTCAGGATGCAACACAAATATTAAATAGCCTGGGGCTGCATTGTCCAACCACAGTGCACGGCCAAAGAGCTGCCATAGGTCTAAAAGTGACTTTTGACATTTGACAATAATAAGTAAATCAGGCACATGACACCAGAACTTGATCCCTAGACTATCTTCCTCAGGCTATTCTTAAAGCACTACCATACTGCACACATATTTACCCTCTGAGAACCAGCGCCATTCTAAAATGACAGTTTACTTTATCCCCTGCATTGTACTTTATTTTCCATTTTCCTGTTCAGTTGAACCATAGAGCCCATGTGCCTCAGAAGGAATCATAATAATTTAGCATGGTATGCAGATATGAAAATGTTTTCCTGGTCATTCATATTGTAAACGTTGATACATTTTCATTCTTATTAATCCTAATGTACTGTAGGTTTGAACTGCTACAGTGGCACTGCCTGGTAAAATTCACATTTTTGCAGAAGCAAAACATTTTTTCAAATCCACACTAGACTTTAATCATGTATTCTGTTTCACTTAAAAAATAAACCTGCTGGTTTTTGACCTGGAAAAAGAAAAGACAGAAAAAATGTTTTGCCATGTATTATGTTTTGCTGGGAAAAAAGTGGGTTTTTGTCCTGGAAAAAAACATCAACTAATCAGATCGGTGCCCTCCCTAATCTGTCTAAAAGCTGTCTGGGGCCCATCTTTGGAATGAATTGGCAACATAGGAGCCTTCTGTTTTTTCAAAAACAGTTGTAGCACAGTGAAAAGAAGGTTCTTTAGCAGCAATGACATTTTGCTTTCCCATTTAACAATTGGTGAATTTATGGCAACGTTTTCACTGAAGCAAAAGGAGATTGTTTAGCTTGTCGCTGTCTGCCATTACTTTTTTTTCTCTCTTCTATTCTTGGGATTTACTATTTTCAGGGTGCTTTTAAAAAATGTTAAAAATGTCAATAGTTCATAGACCATCAACTTCTAAATGATACATTCAGGTTAAATAATTTTTAAAGGAGAACTAAACCCCCTGTAAAGAGAAAAAAAACCCATGCACTTAGATCCATTGTCCCTCCTCCCCGCTTCCTCCCCTCTCCAAGTCTGTTACTTAAAAAAATGTCCTTGAATGTAACGCTGATCTATAAATGCAGAGTAGCGCAGTGTAGCTCCTGGACCCCATCTTCAGTATTTTTGGATCCTCTTCTTTCACTTCAGTGATTTACAGAGCTTTCTGGCACATGAGCTAATACTAGACCGGCTCCAACTGTGCATGCGCCAAAAAAACTCAGTGTCGGTGGTCCCTTAGTGAAAAAATCTGAAGACACAGAAGATAACACCTGAGTATTCTGCTGCTATACTCTTCATTAATAGGTCAGCGTTACATCCAGGGTCACTTTTTTAAGGAATAGACTATGCAGGGAGGAAGTAGAGAGCTTGGTGCATGGAGCTTAGTACATTGGGGCTTTTCTCTTTTAGGGGTTTAGTTCTCCTTTAAGCTAATTGTAAATGTAATTGCTTATGAAAATACCTTTTTCTGCCTCTTCCTCAAAAAATGCTTTTGGTTTCAGTAGTCAGGTTTCCTTCAGCTAAGATGCCAGTTCCCACAATCCCTTGCATGTTCTAGGATTAACGGACTTGAGAAGATGTAAAAAAAAGATAAGCCTGCAAAGCATTGTGGAAACTGGCGATTTTTTTGAGAAGAGCATAGGACTGACAAAACCCAGAATAGGCTGAACAGGAGCCTTGATGCTCATTGCAAATTGCTAAGTAGTATAGTTGCCCAAAAATACCGTTCCTATTGCCATGGATGCAATTTTTGGATAATAAAACATAGATGGGACTAATTTTTCAAAAAACCAGGTGAATGACCAATTCATTCTAATAACACAAAGTACTGATTATTTTTCCTAAATTAAAGGAAAACTATACCCCCCAAACAATGTAGGTCTCTATAAAAAGAAATTGCATAAAACAGCTCTTACTGTATGTAAAACCCTGCTTTATGAAAATAAACCATTTTCATAATAATATACTTTTCTAGTAGTATGTGTCATTGGGTTATCCTAAATAGAAAATTGCCATTTTAAAAAATAAGGGCCACCCCCTGGGATCGTACGATTCACGGTGCACACAAACAAACCATACTTGTTAGGTCACATGAGCCAATTAACAGACAGAGTTCTGCATTTTGCTTCCACACTTTTTCCTGTTACAGTTAGAGTTGTAGTATTTCTGGTCAGGTGATCTCTGAGGCAGCACACAGACCATTACAAAATGGTGGCTCAAGGCAAGAGATGTAAAAAGGCAAGATTTATTTAAATATATAGACCAGTTTGGTAATATTCTTTAATATGCCACTTAATATGATATAAATCTGTTGCTTAAGTGTTCATTTTAGGGGTATAGTTTTCCTTTAAGTCAATTATAGGGCAGTGGCCCATTAGGTACTTTGTTTGTTGCCCATGGGAAATCCCACTCCCACTCAGAATGTATAATCTATGCGAGATAGCTGCAGAGATTTACAGTGAGCAACTAATGGTGGGCATTGGAAGCTTTAGCTTAAATAGCAATAGAGTTTATTAACCATAGAATTTGCTTCATTAAGAAAATGACATAAATAAAATTGTAATCAACAGCTACCACTGTGATATTGTTATAATCATGGTCCTTATCTGTAGCTCAGTTCATAAAGACAAAATGAATATATTAGCAAGAGAGAAGACAATCTCATTATTAAAAAAAACAAAAGCACAGGTTCTGCTGGTTAAATGTGTCCTTGCCATCTAAAAATATATTGTAAACAATGTACAGGTATAGGATCCCTTATCTGGAAACACGATATCCAGAAAGCTCCGAATTACGGAATGGCTCCCATAGAATCCATTTTATCCAAATTTTTAAAAATGATTTCCTTTTTCTCTGTAATAATAAAACAGTACCTTGTACTTGATCCCAACTAAGATATAATTAATCATTATTGGAAGCAAAACCAACCTTTAGGGTTTATTTAATGTTTACATGAATTTCTAGTAGACATAAGGCATGAAGACCCAAATTACAGAAAGATCTGTTATCCGGAAAACCCCAGGTCCCGAGCATTCTGGATAACAGATCCCATACCTGTATTTCAAAACAACAATCCAGAAAATGAAGGTTAATACAGGGATAAACCACTTAAAATTCTGTTCAGCAACCAGAAATTGAGAATTCACCAAAACAGTAGGATTGATTTATTGTTGGGAGCCACATGCAGAAATGGAAACAGGGACAAACATTTTGTCTCCCGAATGTTTTGAAGTTCCAGTTCTCTTAAGGAATCAGGGGACAGAAAACTTGAAATAATTTTGTATGTACCCTATTCTCACCAGTAAACATTTACAAAGCACAGGGTGTATTTTTTTTTTTTAAATGCAGTGTTAGGAGAATGGGGTATAATTTTGATTGAGACAAGGTTGAGTTGCAGTTTCTGTTAAACACTGATTGGTTCGGTTGCATGCCACATAGTTGCATGGATACCAGTGCAGCCTGCACTTTGCATCTGAAGTGATCATATTTAATTTATAGACATGTAGTTTTAGTCTTACAACAACAAGAGATTTTCTAATTAGTGATGAGCGGCGACTTTTTCATCTCTGTGACCTTTTTGTCACAGCGAAAATTTTTCACTGTGAATTTTTGGCACAGTTTTTACAAAAAAATTTGCAGATGGCGAAATTTAGAATTTCGCCGTGAATCCATCCCTGCCGAAGAAATTTGTTCATACTGTAGCTACTTATAATTGCTACTGAAGTTAAAAGGACTTAAAAACAGATGCCATTTTTCGATTTTTTTGCTGCATTGGGTTATACTGCATGGTGTTGAATTCCATTAAGTTTTTATATAATTAAGCCCAATGTTGACATTTCTCTTTTTTTCACATTGCCACTGACGAAAATTTAGATAAATGCATTTTGTTATATGGAATTTCCTGTAAACTTGTATTTCCTCTATAATGCTGATCTTTTGTACAGAATGCCTCCTTTAGTTTCCTTGTGTACAGACTAATGCAGTCAGGGATGAACATGTATTCTTTGTAATGGCCTAGTGGTTGCAGGGCATCATTCCATAGGTTCAAAGTGTTAGTCTTCTTTTTTCTTTTGAAGATGGCTTATAATAGACACTTAATTGGAAAAATCGTTTTTCCTGAAGCAGATGCCCTTATTTCTATCTGCCTACCTATCTATCTGTCTGTATGACTTTTTACTTATTGACAGATATGCTTAAACACATGTACTGAATTACAGAATGGCCATCTCCCCAGGGCCACTGCTTGCCTCAAGCAGCATGGAGTAGCCAGATACCATCTTTTTAACATGGAAATTCAGCTCTGCTTGTGCAATAGCGCTCACTGCACTAGAGATGCGCCCCCCCCTGGACCCGCACTGATGTTAAAAGCATGGAGTGGGAGGGGGGCTGCATCGGGGGTGCTGCTTCAGGCGGCAGCAGCCTCTGAAACGCCGCTGCGTCTCCCATACACTCCTTTTTATCCAAATAACCCAATTTTTTTTAAATCATTTCCTTTTTTCTGTAATAAAAAAACAATACCTTGTACTTGATCCCAACTACGATATAATCAATCCTTATTGGAAGCAAAACCAGCCTATTTGAGTTTATTTAATGTTTACATGATTTTATAGTAGACTTAAGGTATCAAGATACAAATTCTGGAAAGATCCATTATCCAGGAAAACGACAGGTCCCGAGCATTCTGGATAACAGGTCCCATACCTGTAATATTAGTGTTTTATTGATGAGTATGCTTAGAAATATTAACCTACTTACAGACTTACAAAAACAGTTAATAATCATCCCAAGATTTTTAAATAAATCTGAGTAATTTTGAGACTCAAATAAGTCATTTGATTTTTAACATCCTTATTAAAGTATTCTTCATGCATAAATAGAATGAACATGCTTTTTTTTTTAATTATAGGCTACATTAAAACAATTGTAACAACAAAGAATGGTACAATCACACATGGCATTGTATTTTCAATAAACCAATCAATAATGCTTTTATAAGAATTCACGTTTTTGTCCAGTTTCTTTTTTTCAACAATAGTAGACCAAATGTTGCAGCAGATGTTTCTCAATGGACTAGTAGTTCCATACGCACATGCAGAAATCAATTATGCAAAACCTTTACATTGCAACAAGTATTATAATTTAGAGACAGCTGCATTAGAAAACATGTTTTTATTAAAAAAAAATCATGGGTGGCAATAGCTTTGTTACTAGTTTCCATATACACACCAACTTTCCCTGGGTTATGTACTGTACCAACAAGCCAAGATACAAGCCAAATATAAGAAATGGCAGCTCAGTAGAAAATAGCCCGCTCATTCTCTGTGCCAATAGGGTGAGAGCAGTGTAGGAATGAACACTATTTTCAAAAATGTAAGTACACTGTATATTTAGAAAAATTGGTCAGTCAAAATTATAGTAAAACATAATCATGGTAGTATCACTTTTAAATGCCGCCCAAAAAAAATACAATCCCTAACAGTATAAGCTTCATGTAGTGAAAGTACAGGTAATGAAGCTACATAATACAGTGTACACTGTGGGGATTCCCATTAATGAATAATCTTACCATAATGAATGAGCAGAGTTATTTAGTAGAGGATCTCTCCTATTTAGACATAGATGTTATATCACTGTATCTCTTTGGTTATCCTTTACAGGTATAAGATCCATTATCCAGACATTTGTTATCCAGAAAATGCCAAGGAAGGCCATCTCCAAGAGACTCCATTATAAGATAATAATTCTAAGTTTTAAACATAATTACATTACAAGGTAATAAAACAGTACCTTGTACTTTATGCACAAATACAGTACATATCAATGACAAACAATCCTATTGGGTATATCAATTGTTTAATGTTTTCAAAGCAGGCTTAAGGTATGGTAAACCAAACAGGGGGCAATTGTGCAGATTACATCATATGGCATCAAATTGACATCTGCACGCAATTCTTTAGGCGCAAAAGTTGCATCAGTTGAAGCAGGAAGCTGTGGGAACCCTTGAGCTACTGCCGCCTTCTAGAGTGAATTTAGCTCTCCCCTGCATCAATAGTTGCACTGCATGCGAGTCACAGAAGGAGTTGAGATGGCAACAGCAGCACAGAATAAAATTATGGGGAAGTGCAAGGAAAGGTTTTATATGCAAAAGACTTCAATCAATGGTGTATATCGACTCCTTAAAAAATTGCTCTACTGCAACTGTGGTGAGAACTCATATTTGAGACTTTATGACTGCACTTTCCTTCAAAGAGAACATCCCCAAACTCCCAACCACTTAGAATAATAGAACTCCTGCTATCTTCAGAAATGAAAACCCAGCATCCATACACACACCCCTCCATGCCTTCACATAAATTCTATATACCCATATCTATACTAACTATAGAGTTTAGTATCACAATAGCCTTTGATATTATGTCTGTCCAAAATTCCATAAGAGATTGCTACTATGCTCTGCCATTCCTCACATGAAATCATCACTATGTCATTATATCCACCACTGAGTATTAGGCTGCCTCCACCTACAGAGAGGATGGCCCCAAACTCTGCTACGAGCATGAGCTGCATCTCCCACCATTAGAGAAGTTCAGCAGCCCTGCTGTCGGTCCGGAATCTGCAGTGTGTCGATGATAGGAAATCCAAGCAGGCTGTCACCTAGCACAAGCAGTAATAGTGTCTGTATCAATCAACCCACTGTGCAGTCACAGGAGAGAACCTCCTTTTTTCCCTCTTTTAAATGTACCTGTGCAGTATTCTGGCAAGGTCCTACCACTGCTGTGACAAATAAAACTTAAAATACATTATCATATTTTAATCCAGAGGAAGCCAAAAAACTCAACCTGAAGCCACTGCCAATTATGCCTCAAGAGGGAAAAAATTCCACCCTGACCCCAATGGCGATCGGAAACATTCCCTGGATCAAGCGTTTGATATTCATTTAACATGAATTATAACTTGCAAACTCTCTCATGTTTATACTGTATAACTGTACCAAAACCACAATACAACAATACATGCAGGAATACATCCACATTTGATTATTAATAGATAATATGACAACATAAATAGAAACTCCTGACATTTCACAAAATATGCAAAAAAGGGGAGGGTGGTGGGATGTTTCTATCTGTTCAGAAGATAAGGAAGTGAACTGCTTCTTCCCCTGACATCAAACCCCTGTCTTTCTCCTCCCCCAGCCTGTCATTTCCCTGCCCTAACTCACTCCTGCTCACCCAATCACAGCTGCCTCTTATTCTGCCAATCTTTAAATATAAACCAGTTTAATCTGGCTGCTGGTCATTCGGATCCCTTGTCAAGCAGCCCTTGCATTTATAGCTCCAGGGATTTCCTATCAAATAATTTCATGACACTTGTAAGGAATCCCTACTGATGGTATGATTTATGTTCACTTCCATTAATTAAGTGATAACTTTGAATTCCCCTACATTGGCAGATGTTAAATTTCATCCCATATTTATATTTTTATTTGTTTTTTTATTTTTTCCCCACTGGCTTAGTACAGATTTTAGTATTGATTTGCTTTCCAAATGATTTCCTCAACCTTTTAAACAAATATGACTTTACTTCCTCTTCTCAGGCCAAAGTACCAAGCTGCAAAATGATACAATTTTACAGGATTGCATTTCACGGCACAGTGCCATGTGAAAAATTGACAATTTTGCCTAAAAGCACAATTAGAATATTATATAAGTGAAGCCAGGGGTAACACACAAACAGCAAAAAAACAGGTGCAAAGCTCTCTGTAGGATGGTAGTGGGTGGAATGGTATCTCTGATGCACAGGCATAATATGTTCTGCTTTTATCTTTATTTTTATTGCAGTTTAAAATTGATGTTCCATCCAGTTTCATATAAAAAGTTTAACACAAAAGTTGCACATTTTCTCAATAGCATTATACATATTCATAATATTAATGCAATATCCTATATAAGCTGTCCTGATTCTTGTGACCGCCATTACTCCAAAATATACTCCACAATATCAGGCAAAATTGTCATTCTTTTCAGCTACTTTTATGTACATAAATTCAGTACGCTGTCAATGGTCTGGTGACTGTATAGGGTGCAACTGCTTGTTTGGAACTGAAAAAAAGGGGGGAAAAATTTTGCTCAATTTAGTGGGAGTGTTATACCATCTTGTTAAGATCTTGTAGTTGCTTTCAAGTATGCGGCAACTCCTTGGCCCAGTGCAGGATTTAAGAACAATTGCCTCTTGTTCCTGTTCTGAAAGGCCTGGAGGGAAGTCCAAATTATTTATCAGCGGTGTTAGAAAAGACTTTGCTGACATAAGTCCTTTTTTAGTTTTAAGCATATCCCATAGGTTAAGAGCATAGGAAAGTAGGTGGTAAGGGTGGCAATATCTCGATACTTTGAAAGTAGCCAAGGAAGGAGTTTTGGTGGTTGAGTTGTACACGTTTGCTACTTGGTAACCAAGGCATTAGCATAACTCCCAACATTCTGGAAATAAAAAGAGGGGGAAAAAAAGTTGGTGCTCGTAGCGCGGCAAATTTTTTGACCATGCCCATTTTTTGTGGCCACACCCCCTAATAACCATGTTCATTTTACAAAATTTGCCAGGTTATGAAAGGTTTGAACACATTTCTGTGATGTTTTCAGTTATTACAGTTATGCTAATGAAGGTGAATTGCCCTTTAAGCTGTGAGTCTAACTTTTCCCAAGGAACCTGTTATCTAATATTGTTACAATTACTTATTTGCTTATCTGAAATTGTTACAAAAGTTTCCAAGTGTACCTGGCGGCTGTTCTGGGCTCTCTACCAAAAGCCAATTAAGTTAGAAACATTGTTTCTTTTCCTGGCTGTTCAGGTTGAGCTGTCAAAAGAGGGACTGTCCCTCTAAAAATGGGACAGTTGGGAGGTATGCTTTAGTATGTCCATGATAAATCCAATCTATAATCCGTAGTAGGACACTTGTCTGATGCGAATCTCAAATTTTATACGGGGATGTTTATTATTCTAGACAAAGTTCCGGGTCATAGTATTAAATATTTTGAAAAAGTCTGGTGGGGGTTTCATTGGAAGTGCTTGGAATATATATAGCATGCCCATTTAAAGGGAAATTTATCTATGAGTCCCATATGAGTAGTGTGGAATAAGCTGATATTAAGTGCACTGTACTTTTCGTAGTTAATTCTAAAATCGCTTAAGTGAATGTTCTGCATTTTTGTCCTGCTGAAGATGTAGAGGGCAGCATTAAAATGAGCCCTATAGTATGATAAGAAAACTCGATTAAACTTTGCATCTTTACCTTTATATTTGTATACAGTAGTTACATTTCTTCCCCAGCTTCATTCTGTTTTATCTTGGACACCAACCTGATTTTGTAGCTTCCCTGTAGAAACACAGTGGGACAACAGTTAAATAAGCAGTTAACTAAAACTGCAAAATAACATTTGAAAATCCACTAATATAGGTTTGTTTGAAATTCGTTGTAAGAAAAACTGTGCTATATGGGATCAGATAGATAACTTAATTTTAGAAAAGTTAATTTAAAATGGCTAAAAGCATCATTACTGCACATTAACTGGAAAGAAATCTCAAAGGGGGATAATAGAAGAATAATAGAAGGAAATGGACTATCTACAGCTAAATATATTCATCTTAAAGTGCCTGCAGGGAATGTCTTCAGAATATATAAAAGAAGAAACTAAAAGCAATGTTGGATGCATGAGCTTTGGTGTTTACACGAGAAGCATTTTAAAGACCCTTATTGACCTAGACACAAAAAACAATCTTTTTTGCTGAACTAATATCTGCTTATGCACAATCTGTCAAGTGCAACATTGTCCAAACCATGGGCCAGTCGCTTATGAATAGGGAGCCTCAAAGTCAGACAGGGTATCTGGGGCTCACTGAAACACACCACCACAGCCATGGAGCCCTCCAACCACCTTCAGGAATAGTAATGGGCGAATTTATTCGCCAGGCACGAATTCGCAGCGAATTTGCGCGATTCGCCGCCAGCGAATAAATTCGCAAAATGCCCGCGAAAATTCACTGTAAAAAATGTTAAAAAAAACGGACGCCGGCGTCAAAAATGGCCGTCGGCGTCAAAAAATGGGCGCCGGCATCAAAAACGAGACAGATTCGCCCATCACTACTCAGGAACCCCACCACAGTCCCACCATGCACCTTCTCTTGCTGCCACTGCCAGAAGCTACAAACTTCCAGCCACCAGCACATTATTTTTGTGGCCCCTATATTCTCTACGGTGGCTTGCAAAAAAAAAAAATCAAGTGTACGTTTATGAAAATGCAGTTAATAAAATCTGTGCATATTTCCATGTGTATGCACACTTAACAACTGACACATTCCAGCTCCATGTAAATTAGACTGACATCCACATGTTGCACTATACACTGTTTTTAAAAAGTGTTAGATAAGAAAACGTGGATATCTTGCACTTCTATTGCATCATCAGCATGAAATATACAGTAACATGCATTTATTAAAAGTAGTCAAGAGCCATTTGTGAAGCCCCTTAAATATTGCAATGGCCATTAATGCTATTTGATGAAAGCTTTCCAAAAGATCTTTCCATTTCTGCTTCTGGTTGGGATAGTTTGTTAATACCTCTTAAACACAACCCAAAGGTTGGTCTATAGCTAAAGCAGAGTAAACTTCATTTAATCAGTATTGTAATCAAGACAACCTCAGATTCCGGTTGAGGACTCAATCAGGGCTGGATTTACATAGCTGGAGCCCCTAGGCCAACTGCCATTCATCGCCCCTGTCCCCTCCTCTTTTTTATGCAAATTTTCTTCATCGGGACCGGAGCAATGGGTATTGGCGCACGGGAAATTTAAAAAATGATTGTAACTCCTGCGTATCCCCAGAGTTTTTTAACCAATGTGGTTTTAGTTGGGCAGAATGCCGCCCCCTAAAATCCTGCCGCCCTAGGCCCGGGCCTAGATGGCCTTTCCACAAATCCGTGCCTGGACTCAATGGACTGCATCTGGAATATGTATGTTGCCATCTTGCCTATTTTCTTTATAGCTAACGAGTAAAATATTTTTTGGTGTAAAAGTTGGTAATACAGTACATGGTATATTCATAATGGGTTGTTGCCCTTATGCAATAATATCGATACTTACTACCTGATGCCTAGTATTGCCCTGGCAGGGCATTCAACAACCTCACTGCCTGCACTTTGAAGAACCAGCTACTAAAAGTTCAGTTCGTCAAGTCTAAAGAGGTTGCCAAGAGAGTCGAGTCAAGAGTGAGTTTATTGTCATTTCATCCATATCCGTTTGTACAGTACACAGTGAAACGAAACAACGTTACTCTAGGACCAGGGTGCTACACACAACATAGATGTACCGGACAACAGACAAAAAGTGCAAGTGCAAAAATATGCAACTCCTGCAAGACAGGACAGCATAGTGCAGGTACAGGACAGTGCACACTCAGCAGTTGTAATATGTTAAGTAAATAATGCTAAACGTCAGACATGATGGGTGTATCATTGTGATATGATAGTAGTAAGAACATGATAAAGAACATGATAAAGTGCAGATGTGCTCATAGAGAGCAATTGTATCCAATGGCTATTTATTTATGCAATGGCGTACAGTGGCTGTGTAACATTGTGGTATAAAGTAAGGTCTGATGGAGAGTGTGTGTGTGATCTGTCTGGTCCCTGAGTATTCAGGAGCCTTATGGATTGGGGGAAGAAACTGTTACACAGTCAGGTAGTGAGGGCCATACGGTTTGTTTGGAAAAAATATCCCCTGATATCTGTTCATGCCTTCTAATGTACTTGTAAAGAGTAATCTTGTCCCTTTGTAAGTGCCTTTTTTCAGGAGAAAACAACCCCATCATTGGCAATCTACCCTCATAGTTTAAATCCTCCGTCTCTTTTATCGGTTTAGTTGCATGACTCTGTGGTCTCTCCAGCTCAACCTAAAACTTTACTGCATGCACATTGTATGGTCATACCAGGGTCTTATAAAGTGATAAAATTATATTTTTATCCCTCTAGTTAATGGGCTAGAGTTAAGTTGTCCTTACACTGCCTAATTTAAGCAGCTGCTTTGGGTCCTTAAGACCAATTCAGCTTATCTGTCCCTGTATGTGGCCCTGTGATGGACCCACCTGCTTCATATCTAGTCAAAAATAAGCCAGATGACAATCGGATTGAGGTCTGGATCTGCTCATTTATATGGTCCTTGATCAAACCTCTGGCAAAGCAGCAATAATGATCCACTCCTGGACCAAGGGCAGAACGATCAGATCAGCCCGATATTTCCCATAATAAGGTGGGCGTATCTTTGGAAGATCCACATATTTGGCAACCTCACCAAATGAATGTATCTTATAAAAAATGGCCACCTTTATTCATGTTATCTACAAAACTCCCCAGATCCTTCTAAATGAAGGATAATCCCAACACACTGCCATTTATTGTATACAGCACATTCATCCTATTTTTGAACCTCACCTGCCAGTTTGTTGCCCAGTTTTCCAATTTAGTTCAATTTAGTCAAATTGCTCTGCAAAGTGACAGCATCCTGCATAGAACTTATCGTTTTGCACAATTTAGTTAATCAACAGCAAAACTAGAGACGGTCCTTGCAATGCCCACCATTAGGTCATTAATAAACAAGGGGACATACACATTTTAAAGCAGGTCTGTTTTTATTATAAAAGCATCCACTAATAATCTGTTCAGTATTGAGAACAGATTTTATTTTTTTTCTTATAGTTTTTGAGACAGTATAAATGATTAATTTGTGTGCTTCCTCAACCTTGTATTTTGTTCCTATTGAAAGCAATTCAGCCATGTACAGTAGTTTGTCAGTAGTGCATCACAAATTGCTGGGTCATGCTGGAATCATCCAATTAGAGAAGGTGATATCTGTCAGTGACTCACAGCATGAGTGTTGTTTGCAGCCAGAAAGATATCATTATATATCTCTACAACTTTAAGACTGAATATCAACTACAGCTTAGTGGAATTTTTATATAGCAACAGTTGCTCTTCATCAAGCAGTCTGGTGACCATGGTTGTGACAGAACAAGAATGTTGATCAGAGATATAAATTGTGTCTTTTGGCTTTATGTTATTTGTAGTCCTTTACTTATGTTGCAACATCTTATTCTCAGAGGCTTTATAAGGGTTTATTTGCTTTACATATTGAAGTGGTGTTATAATAATAATAATATTCACAGTATTTGTGAGGTGTTTGTTCTTTCTTATCATTGTGCAATTAGTAGTAAACTCAAGATGTCTGTAGTTAATCATGCTATCATGGGATTCATTCTTCAGAATAGTCTCCAGAGTTGGATATGTTCATTAAAGCAAAGTTAAAATTTCTGCTTTTAACGTTATCAAGAGTACTGTATATGCATGTAATCCAGAGACATCAATAAATAAAGGGACCCAGCACCCACCAAAATCTGGTGCTGTTTGATGTGTTAGGAATAGGATCCATTATCAAGAAACCTGTAATCTAGAAAGCTCTAAATTACAGGAAGGCAGTCTCCCATAGACTTAATTTTAATCAAATAATTCATATTTTTTCTCTGTAATGATAACAGTAATGTGTACTTAATCCCAAGATATAATAAATACTTACTGGAGGCAAAACAATCCTATTGGGTTTATTTCATGTTTAAATTAATTTTAATTTGACTTAATGTATGGAGACCAAAATTATGGAAAGATCCCTTATCCGAAAAACACCAGGTACGAAGCATTCTGGATAACAGGTTCCATACCAATAACCAATGCTTCATGGTTTATTAAACTCCCTTTGTTAGCATTCCATGTGTGAGGTTCAAAAACATTATAATCACATTGCTGTATGCCATTCATTTGCTATCTTTGAATAGCTGCACCATATTTGTATTTTGTAAGAACATTTGCTGATTTCATGTTTGATTTTAACTAGAGCATTATCATTTGGGTATAAGAAGGTCCTGCTGCACTAGGAATGTGGTGTATGCTAATTATCATAGCCTTCAGTTGAACCTGCTACTGCTGCTGTATTTATACTTAATCTCCCTTTATTGCACGTAGGTGCAATGATGATCATTCAGCAGCAGGGTCGGACTGGGGGGCCCGGTGCTTTCTGGTCCTCTGCCGCCGGGTTCCCACGCTGAGTCCCCACGCCGAGTCGCACCCCTTCCCCACTGGCGCACAAGTGCATGCACGCATGTATTGTATTTGCCGTGTATGTATGGGGTTATGCAATGGCAAGTAAACAGGTGGCCAATGATAGGAGGGGCAGTAAGTACAAATATCCTTTGTGGCCTGTGCTCATTGGGGCTCCCTAATTTGTGTAGGAGGATTTTGTAAACCCTTAGTTCTGTTAGTTTTCCCAGAAGGGTTATTTGCCAACTAGGTTGAGTCCCTAATTACAGTTGGGAGGGGGTAGGCCGATTAGAGTGTAAGGTGTCAGGGTTCCCTTAGGTTATAAAAAGAGATGCACACATGCTCAATCTCTTTGGTTGCCCCACTGGCTGGAAGAAGTGGTGTTGTGCTCCATAGGGCCTGGAACAGAGGAAGTTTCCAGTATAGGAGATGTAGGTGCAAGGGTAGCTGTTATAGTCACTCTAGGAGTGAGAGATAGGATCAAGGGTTAGTTAGTACAGCAGCCAGAGTTTCCAACAAGGAGGCCAGGAGGTTTATTATCCCTTTGTGGCAAGGCCACCAGGTTAGGGACTCAAGAGTTTAGGCTCATGGATAGAGAGAACCTTGGTGTGTGGGCCCACTGTGAGATTCATCTAGAACAGGACTGTGCACCAAGGCAGGTAATACTACCTCTGAGGTTTAGTAAACACTAAGGGGGAAATTTACTAAAGGGCGAAGTGGCTCTTCGACACTTCGCCGATTTACTATTTACCGTTACCTCTATCCCCAGACTTGCCTTCGCCACCTCAGACCAGGCAAAGTGCAATTGAGTAGATAGGAGTTCCTCAAAAAAAGTTGAAAATTTTTCTAAGTCCCAAAAAACGCTTGCGTTTTTTCCTATTTAAAGGGTGATAGACTGAAAAGGATCGTAAATTTTTTTGGGGGGTACCCTCCCCCCCCTACATTTGCTAACATATGGCACCTAAACTATACTGTGCGCACATGTGTAGGGCATTATAACAACTTTATATAATTTTATTAAGGTTCCCTGGCCCTGTGTAGTGTAATGTATTTGCTGCAGCCTATACAGCCATTGTACTTTAACTGCACGCCGTATGCTAATTAGTCAACGCTAGCGGAACTTCGAACTGCTGAGCGTAATTTCACTGGCGTTCGGTACCCTGTGCGCAACTTCGGATCTTCGTGAATTAGGGTTGTCCACTGGATGATTATTGTTGGAAGTGTGTACTGATTGTGTGCCATAAAGGTCTACAGAACTGCCAGGGAAACACTTTGACCAACTGTGAACTAAGCTCAGCCCTTGGTTGTATTAACCCTTTTGGGAACTGTCAAAACTAAAAGGTGAGCAAAACATTTACCTTTCCACATTGCTGTATGTGTGTATATATATATATATATATATTATTGTGTATATAAAGCAGTAGGCAGGTAGTACTACCTCTGAGGTTTTGTGAACACTAAAGTTTGTGAATATCCACTGGTTATTATTGTTGGAAGCATGCACTGATTGACTGTTTACCCTAAAATACAGCACCCACCATTCTTTAAGTGTGTCATCTGTTTATAAAAATCACTGGCACTCAAGTTTATTTGAAGAATATGTCTTAAGGTGGAGACACAGTGTGGTTAACCCTTCCTCAAATAGTTTAAGCAAGGGCCCATCTGAGTGATGAGTCCTATGTAACATATGCCTACAGGGAGTTGTAGGGAGTTTCTACTGTACTGAAGATTTGCTGCAATACAAGGTACAAGTGAGCACCCTGTTTCCTAAAATGCCTTAATTTCCGTGTTTCACTGCCGTAGAATAAATTCGCCAGGAGCAAATTCGCGGCCACCAAACTAGCGGGAAAATTCACCAGTAAAAAATCTGCCGTTTTGAAAAAAATTTGGTGTGCATCAGAATAGTCGCACACATAAACATTGTCACGCATCAGAATTATTCAGACGCACATTGACTTTAATGCATTTGGCCAAAATAAATTGACACGTGTCAAAATAATTTTGACACCCGTTGACTTCAATGATTTTCAAGAATTGTTTGCAGTTTCGCAAATATTTCAGCGAATCGAAATAGGATAAATTCACCTATCATTAGTCCCTATAACACATTGCCCATATTGTATCAATGGTCCACTAGGGTGCCCTTAAACTAGAGGATGAAGCAGTGGCATTCATCCTCTAGTTTAAGGCCACCAGTTGCCGGCTTCCCTGCAAAAAAATGTTTGAATGGGTCAGGTATGCAGAACAACCCTGCAACTACCCCCTCCCCATCCCCACTAGCACTACAATGGGATGTGCAAATTTTAAGACACAAAAGTAGTTGCCAGAGGATTAATGTGTGACAGATCACATGGTACAGAACCCCCCAAGACTGCGGGGTCTGCTGCATCTATTGTTACTCCACTGGGATAAAGTATCCTAACTTAGGAACTAAATTTTTTTTTAAAAAAAAGATGGTTATATTTCACTTTTACCATTGTTAGTGATGTCTTTTTTTTTTGTAATGGGCTTATAAGTGTCAGGACCAGCCCAGACTCAAACTCTTCGACTAGGGAATAGTCCAAATTCGATTCAAATTTGAAAAGAATTTATCGTGTACTCTCTTTAAAAATTCAACTTTGACCATTCGCCATCTAAAACCTGCTGATTTGCTGTTTTTGCCTATGGGGGACCTCCTAGAACCTATTTGGTGTCAATTGGTGGACTTTGAAGAATCAAAGGTTTTTTTTGGGGAAAACTTAAATACGAATTTGATCGAATGCACTTAATTACTTAGATTCATACAATTCGAATTCGACTGACTACAGACCTATTCGATCGAAAATGGACCTATTCAGCCAATTCATTTTGGTTGGTCTTTTTGAATTCGAATTTCAACATTTTTCAAATTCGAAATTTGACCCTTGATAAATATGCCCCTTAATGACTTTTGTACCATCAGGCTGCTGACATGTCATAGCATTTGATTTTTTGTACATTTTTATGCATTCCCTTTTCTAAGAGATTGATGTTATACCTATGTGATTGTATGTAGTTGTATAGGAGAGATAAAAAGATATGGGCTATTTGGAGTTCTTTATATTACTGATCAAATTGGGCTTACTAAAATAACTCAGCTTTATCGTCCTTTATGAAATTTCTATACCAATACATATGAAAATCACACATTTATGGCAGGTGGTGAGGACAGGGCTGGCCTGGGCAGTTTGACACTGTGCTCTGCATAAGTTGCAGATTGCAGCCAGAGTCTGGGTAGTCACACGCTATTGCCCTTCTGCCTGGGGTCAAATTAAATAGACTTTATGATTTTAAATCACTCCTGTAATATATAAATGGGTCAATGAATTATGTCTCCATATTTTACTCAATTCATATTCACAGAGAATGATTAAAAACACAGGATGTAATCATTTATTTGAAAATTATAAGTTTATTACAAAATACAATAAAACATAAAAACAACATTAAAATGCTGAGGTCTCTTCTGCACCTTCCAAAACTTGGTTCTTTTCACTGATGATATTTCATGGTCACAACCAATGGATCTGCCAGTCTTTATAGGTCTTATTATTTCTACTGTGGTAGATTCACATGTATTTATTATATGCCTGGTATGAAGCTGTTAACATTGTTGGCTTTTCTTAGCTCCATGTAAGACATATTTTCTTCTTTGGTGTTTCTTCACTTCCTTCTTCATCAGGCAGGGGCCTTTTCAGGCTCTTTTGCTTCTCATCTCTTTCATCTGTGTTTTCTGAAATCTACATAAATAAATTAAAAAAGATAATAAAAAATCTTATCTGGTTTCATAATGTCATGACTTTAAAACGTACATTTTAAATAGTAAGGTTTAAGAAATAGTTAGGCAGGAACTGCTAATCTTGCAACTTTTGAATCAAATGTATATATATATTATTTGTTTAGTTTTAAATAAAATATATATAAAATGAATTTAAGTCATTACCTGAAACACAGGTTTGGCAGGTTGGATCATAAACCTTGCTGGCTGGCTAGTATTTGCCTGCTGGGAGCTAGACGTTGCCGTAGGAATAAAAGATGGTGCTTTGATGTATGTCGTTTTTAGAACTCTTTCTTTTACTTCCATTTCTGATCTATTTGGCACCAGTGCAGTATCTCCTTTGCCATCCATTCTTGATGTCTGCAATAATTAAAAACAATTCCCAACAGAATGAATGATAATTAATAGATACACTATATACTGTACATCATACGCATTGGCTGTTGTTATAGATTTTTGTAGTTATTTCCAATGCATTTGTTGTTTGCTAAACAACTGTAAGTGCTAATTATTTGAAAAATTTACCTTGAATAAGAGGGATCTGTCTAATTTAATCCTCTTTATGCCTTCTGGCTGGCTGTTTATTGGCTTTTGAAGACTTGAACTTGCTGTGGGGAAAGTAGATGGTGTCTCGCTGGACGTAATATCAGGGAATGGTCTTTTAAGGCCCTTTCCTTTCCTCCTTTTTGTCCTGTACCAATATTTCCTCTCTTTTCAAATTGCTTGTTTTGGGAATCTGCTATGATAGAATACATGTTAGTTACATAACATATCTGTATTCATAGCAACATTTTACACTAGTTTTTCAGCAAAATGTATACATTGATACAGCAACGTCAATTAGAAATAATAACTTGATGCAAATAATAATGATTCCATAAAGCTTTGAATGGATAATAACCAAGTTAGTAATATTGCTAAATTACCTTGACCATAGGGTCTGTCTCTAATCCTGCTGATTTGTTTATCACTGGCTTATGAGAATTCAAAGTAGCTTGTGTGGAAGTAGCTGTTTCTCTTCTTTCCTGCTCATCATTGGATCTTTTAAGCAAAAAAGAATCAAAAATAAATAGTTTGGTCTCATTTTACACACACACACACACACACACACACACACACACACACACACACACACACACACACACACACACACACACACACACACACACACACACACACACACACACACACACACACACACACACACACACACACACACACACACACACACACACACACACACACACACACACACACATATTGAAGTTTACATACCTGATATAGAACAACAGGTAGGCCTGCCGCCTCAACACTGTCGTCTTATCCACAAGAGACACAGATTGGTCATTCATGTTGTACCATTTGCCATTGGGAGCCTGCAACAGATAAAGATAAATATCTTAATACCATGAAGATAAAATACAGGTGGTGCAAAGGTTTAGCACTTTTCTGGTATATGATTTATCTGGTTCTTTACCTTCACATAACAGTAATAATGTCCACTGTTGCAAGTATTCCCAGCATGAAGAAGGACGGCATATAGTCTGTAGGTAATTGGCTCTCCATTCGGCTCCGAGGTATAAGGCCGTATATCAATAAATTCTGGATAGGCAACCATCTGCAATAAGCGGGCATAAGTGACAATTATTTATACTATTCATCAGACTACTTATATACTAACTATATGTATAATGAGGTATGTGGCAATGTAATTACTGTTAGAGAAGAATACCTACATATTTCCTTATTAATAAATATAAACCCTCTATAGAAAGCAATCAATAAAAAATATTGAGAATAACAGAACCCGTAAATGTAGAATCTGTATTGTCCCTAAAAATTGAGTGACAATAATGTATGTTTTAACATGTTGTCAGTCAAATTGTTTATGTGATGTCATATCATGTATATCATATATATATCATTACATATTTACATCTGCAATCCCATCAGATAAAGCATGTTTGTATACGTGTGAAGCTGTACATTATTTAACACTTAGTGGTCCTGTAAAAATTGGTCTCTGAGAGTGTGATAACTAGTGTTAGTACTTACCTTAGAAATCTTGTTAGCGCTAAACACATCAAATCTATTCAGGCTCAAGGTCAGCACATTGGATGGCCGCTTAATATATAATGTCTTTGTAGCCGTCACCATTTCATTGCATCTGAAAAAGGATTTAGTGACAATATCATATGACTGGTATAAATATTGACATCAGATGTCAATACAAGAACATTTATTTTCATTTACTTTCTTGGAGATATACAGAAATTTATTTATAATTGTTGCTCTTATGTTCTCTTTATTATTATTGGAGCTGTTTGCAGTTTGTAGTTACAATTACCTAGTGCTGTTATCTGTAGCACATTGTTATTCATAGTAAAAGCCTTAGGTTTCAGTAAATTCTATTCTTAATCATTTGAATATGTTATACAAATTGGTAGATTAGTAATTTGGAAAAGAAAATCTTAAATGGGATACACAATTATAAAAGCTGTAAAACACCTCCAGAATAGGGGTCAGGTATATGGCAAGAAAAAGAAACCTACTTGCTGCATTTATAGCAAAGTTCTCTGAGTTCTTCTGGCTTCACATATTCCTTTAGGGCCTCTGTAATACTGTTTGAATTCTAAAATTATAAAAAAATATAGAACATTAGTGTGCCTGTCAAGAAAGTTACAATATAGAACATGTAAACATTTTTGGAAATTGTATAGTTAGAATTTATTTACCTTAATGTCCAGCTGTATATCCATAAACTTGTCAAAGGTGTTAGATTCACCTAAACAGTTGAGACACATCACTGCAATAGAATAAACATTGTATGAGTTCAATAAGAAAATGCTCCAAATTTCTTGTTTATAATTTGAAATGAGCATAAAACAAAGATTGAATTTGAAAAGTGAAATTGAATTTTGCAGGTTATGTTATGTATGACTTATCTATATCTATATACTGCTGGTCTATATTTTGGCCAAAAGGGGCTATAGCACTGTTTTTCCAGTATATATATAATTTATTTAATTTATTATTGGACTGTTGTATTTGGTCTTTTCCCTTTTTTTATATCCACAATGATTAATAAATCAGCCCCTAATAGTCTGTAAAAATTGAAAGGTATAAAGAGGCCTGACAATGCTTTAGATATTAAACCCCACATCCCAAGCATGTGGGGTCCTGCTATAGCTGAGATCCAATTATTTGGCAAGCAGGATCTGGCCTTATAAATTAATTATTATAAATTAATTATTATTTTGCAAGGGAAGTGAAATTATCCATATAGATCTGAGGGCGACAGGCTGATTTTTAGAATGGTGCCAGATGATTGTTGCATGGCAAGATTTTGGTGGGTTAGATAAAAATCCCCAAGGAAAAATCTGCACTACCCATGAATAACAAATCTCCTGAATATACCATGCCAACCAGTTGCATGTAAAGCACTTTACATGCAACCATCTTGGGTATTTGTGAAAAAAGTACCTTCTTATAGTAATCAGCTTAACAAAAAATCTAATTATTAAATTTATCATGTACTGTCTCTTTAAAATTCGACTTCGACCATTCGCATCTTACACCTGCCAAATTGCTGTTTTAGCCTCCTAGAACCTATTTGGAGTCAATTGGTGGACTTTGAAGAATCAAAGTTTTTTTTTGGGAAAAACATTGAATCGTACGATTCAAATGTTCGATTCGTACAATTCGAATTCGACCAAAAAACTGACCTATTCGATCTATTCAGCCATATAAATTTGCCTCTAGGTGTGCATTCGTCCCTCATTGCAAAAACAAGAGAGCAAAGGGGTGTTCATTGCCCTGTTTAGTAAATGAGCCCTTTTTTATGCTGCAAATTGCAGCACTTTATTGCTGCAATATTTTCAGGAAAACACAGTAATTATTACTGTATAAAAATTATCATTCTTAAATATGTACAAGAAGCAACGAAAGACCTTGTCCTGTCACCCACTGAATGGAAATTTATAGATATTTACTTGTTGAAAGCAAAGTTCCAATGATAATCCATAAAAAATGTATTAAAGCAAAATTATTGTCTCACAAGATGAAGTTGTAATAGTTTATTGATTGCATGAATAGGCAATAGCACCAGAAGAAAGGCAATATATGAGTATGGCAGTTCTAAATAAAAAGCTGGTTATTAAAATAATATTGTTACAAAAGGATCAGAATTTTTATGATTAAAAAATGTCCTTGTGCTTAAGAAAGACAAAACTAAGCTTCATTTCTAGTCATCTCCTGTTGTTTCTGCTTTGTACAAAGAAGGAGGAATATAACAACAGAAAGATCCAATAATGGCTCATTAATGATTCTCTTAAAATGTCACAAGAGGTGAAGCGGGAAAACACAATGAAAAAGGGGAAATGTTATTCTGCTCAGTATTTAAAAGGGGCAACTTCATCCCATGAATTATGAAGAATTAGTTCTCTCCTGTGTCATCAGTAGCATTTCTAAAGGTTAATCACCTTTCACTATGATTACAGTCTTGAAGAGGGAGAAAGACACATCTATTGATAATCACAAGATTAAAGTGGATTTCTTCAGAAAATAAAGGTTTGAGTCAAATTATAAAGCAATTCTTGCCCACATTAGACAGAAAATATTGTTGACAGTCAGAATATGTTTTATATATCAACAAAGATTTTACTTTTAACTTAAATCTTTCATGTACTGAAATACAATGCAGCTATCCGAATGCAGTCCTCAGCCAATATCAGGAATAAAGTCCATTCCCATCACAAGCAAAGCATGATTAATAATTGGGGAAAAGGTCATGCTTTCAAACCAGCTGCCATTTAAGAGACACGTGGGATAGGAAGTGGTACTTGAACTTAATATACTTGCACTTAACTTTATCCGTAGTGTTAATGAGTACATGTGGCAAGTTTATAGATGAATGGAAAGTTTAAATAAAAATAAATATTTTTCCTAATGTTTGCAAATATCTTCATTCAAGGTAAAATGTTAAACGCCTTTATTCATCTAGCAAGAATTGAGGTAAAGTGATTATGATAGCAAATATTAGTCTTTAAATAATATAGGGCTCTCTTACACTTGCTATGTACAAAGCAGGAAATATTCACTGCTCTATTAATATGCAATGGTTATGTGGTTATGAGGAAGGAATAAACATTTTCGAAAATAAAAAATGTATTTTATTAAGTTAATAGTATAATATATATATATATATATATATATATATATATATATATATATATATATATATATATATATATATATATATATATATATATACATATATATACATACATACACACACACACAGAAAACTTGAGTAGTGGGCAGGCACCACTCCTGAACACCAAAATCAATCGGTCAATGGAATCCAGGAGCCAAAGTATTTTAAGTAGTAGAAAAAAGTCTTTATTTTACATTATGTATAAAAAATATAAAAGCCTGACGCGTTTCGTGTCACTCACAGACACAATCATAGGCTTCTTTTTTTCTTGAAAAATTAAAAAATTCGGCAGTGTCTCGTTTCGGCACGTGGTAAAAATCTTTGCCATGTGCCACATTTTGATGGCAAAGTTGGACGCTTCAAAAATTCGCACAGCGAAATGAGTCGCAGATTAATTATTTTTTTGTGGTTTCGCGAAAAAATTTGCCCATGTTGAAATTTAAAAATGTGCCTCAAATTTGACTAAGGTGAATGTTTTGCCCATCCCTAGTCCCCAGGCCTGTATCAGTAAGTGTTAAAAGAAGATCTAAAGAAGATCATTAATTGTAGCTGCAAAACATATTGTGGAGGACAAGAAGTTTAATGCCTTGACCATTGCATGAAACTGTTCATCGGTACCCATCCACAACAAGAACAGGTCATTGATAAAATGGATATGGGCACTATACGCTCTCAAAATAAGTATTTGCTCCTAATTGCCCATCTGAAGATTTTGCGAAGGACGGGGCTACATTTGAACTCATACTTGTACCGCTGACCTGTAAAATATATGACAATTTAAATTTAAAGTAATTCCGTATCATCTGGCATGTGTTGTCTTCTGCGGAGCACAGAAAGGCAGAAATAAAAATGCACAGAAAGGTAAGAATAAATACTATGTTAAGCCAGACATCTATCTAAGTTGCAATTAATAAGTAAATGTATATGTTTTAGCCTATATACAAATTCAACTATCTTGTATGTAACCCGGGGACTGCCTGTACTCATTTCTCAAGCACATGGGTTCAGTGGTCACAATATTTTATAAAATGGCACAACCCTTTTAAAGTACAAAGCAGAATATCACTTATAGGATATGACTTCATCACCATAGTTTGGCACATATAGTTAACCCATTAATATCATCTATTTCCTTCACCTCTACTATGACTACATCTATTCTAACACAAGAGATAAACCATAAATAGAAGAACAGTGAAATTGATTATTTACAAAACTAACAACACAATACAAATCTTAATCCTTATTCAAACCATTGGGAGCCAATTAATTTAATTGATGGAACCACACACTCTCTTTCTCAATGGCAGCTCACATTCCCCTCCCCACATTTAAGTAGAAGGACTTTTTCCAACACAATATATTTTAAGTCCAAATCTGAGTGTTCCTGTGTGTCCCTATATATATTGATCAGGGTATGAGCTTTAGGTATATAATATTTCATGCCCATGTTCTTTATGTAGGTTCAATGGCATCTGTAATGGTCAGGTGCCTTGTACCTCTGCATGTTGTACTTTGCTTCTCATTCACATAAACAGGCACAAGAAAACGTGTCAATCTGTACAAGAACAAGAGGTTCAAGCATGTTATGTAAGGCATTTTAATATACATAATCTTATGTACCTAGTGAACCCTCTAACAGTGATCCAAGTATGTATTTGTAAAACTAGGTTTTATATAGGCCAAATAACAGCTGTAGAGTAAAAAATCCATTTTAGTAAAATATTAAATTATACTTTCAAATTATCTTTCAATAACTTTGGAGTAAATCAATTTATTTCCATTGAAAAATGTAAACACAAAAAATAGCTAGCATTGTATGTTTCCATTTTATTATTGCAATGTGCATTCACTGTGGGAATGAATAAATGGATGTTTATTAATAAAACGGTTGGAAACTGAAACTCTTGTAATATAGAACAAAATATACACATTACCATCCAAGCATCATAAGATAATGTCTTGCTGTGACAGCAAACAAGTTGAAGTGGATCAATGTAATTATGTAAAGAAAACAAGCAATAATGAACAATTAAACCATGCACTGTACATTCTGCCCAGTAATACAAAACTTGCATTTCTCATATTTAGTTTAGGCAAGGGTGGTACTTGTTAGATGACGAAATGTGTGAAATAGTTTTAATAAAAGTCAGCTATGGTTAGATAATGCTTGTAGATGCATGTGTTTGTATTTTTATAAAATGTACTATCTGAATGTTAAAAAGTGAATGCTCCTTTTGAAATACCTCATGGACATCAGTGTATATATGTACACACAATAGTGTATCTACAGTATAGAGATTTGGGAAGGTAAAGGTTTTGCTCACCTGACAGGATTCCCTTTTCTTACCATGTGCTTGGTCACTTTGGACCCCACTTGCTGGAGGGGGTGGTAGCTGCTAGAGATCCTGAGGTCATGGTAGGCATCAGTATGAGACATTAATGTGAGGAAAGATCTTTAATACCTCACTCTAGGAGTGAAAGACAGGATCAGGGTAGTAGGTAGAGCAGCTAGAGGCTCCAATGAGGAGGCCACCAGCAGGTTAATTTTGCGCTAAACTATCCTCCAGTATACGGACTCAAGTGGTTAGGCTTAGAAATAGGAGATTCCTGGTGTAATTCTCCACTGTGAGCATCAGCTAGTACAAGTATGGGACCTGTTATACAGAATGCTCGGGACCTGGGATATTCCGAATAATGGATCCTTCCAGAATTTGGATCTCCATACCTTAAGTCTACTAGAAAATCATGTAAACATTAAATAAACTAGTGATGTGCGGGGAAATCCGAAATGGGCAGCACTCCGGAGTTTAATTAAAACACCTTTATTTTCAGTAGCAGGGCAACATTCACAGCAATGTTTTGAGCCTGTCACGGCTCTTTATCAAGCTAGTGATGTGCAGGGGCCAAATTTTAGGACCCACACCTGACTCTCTGACCCTAACCTGCCCTCACCAAACCCGCAACCGACCCAGCTCGGCTCCTCCATTTAAAGACCCCTGCTCCCCCCACTCAGCAGTGACATCACAAAAAGGGCAGGGCAGTGAATGTGTGTAATTCAGAATGGCTAATCCTTCCTCCACTAGTTATAACATCATGACTAAGTTTGAACTAGTGCTGTGTGGTTTGCTATGCAGTCTTCTATACCTCTGTGCTATGCAGGTAGACAGCTAAGGTCCTGGCTCATTACTATTGGTATGCTTGTATTTCCAAGTAGGCATGACTTCTTTTACCTGTTGTTAATCTGTCAACAGGTAATTAGTGTTTGCCATTAGTCTGATTATAAAACACCCTGTTCTGCAATGAATCACTGCCCGTTATAGGTCAAGTTAGTTTGTTCATTGGTGCTCTGAATCTTGTTTCCTTGATTCCTGTCCCCTGTGTGACTTCCGGTTCTGTCCTGGCCTGTGTGGCTACGTCCAGCTTCCTTACCTTCCTTATCGGCTCCTTCCTGGAGTATACTTTTTACTTCCTTGCGTGCCCCTGTGGGAGTACTGGATTCCCATGTGGAAAGTGTTGGCATCACCCGAGTAGCTTAGAGCCAGGCCCACAGTCAAATGTGATTGTTATAGGCAGATGAGCATGCCTTGACAGAAATCCAGTCACTCCCCTGGGGTTTTGGTTTGCCATTGTTTGCCACACGTGACACTAGTACATCGAGGGCCCATCTGAGAGAAAGCACCCCATTTTTGGCCTATGATTAAGTGTTTGTGACACGAAACACGTCAGGCTGTGGACACAATAAAATTTCTTCACTTTTGAACATTTGCCTGGTGGAAATTTGCATTATTGAGTGCCTGCTCCATATTGGTTTCGTCAGTTTGTCCGCCCCCCGTGCTAAGGACTCAGGGCGGTGCACCTGGGCCACTTCCCCTTTGTGGAGTAACCTTTATACTCCTTGGAGACCCTAACACCACAGATGTAAACGGCAACATTTTGCCAAAATGCAGAGTCTGTGGGTAATAAAACTTTTTTTTTGACGTGCAACAATTTTTTGCACCCTTTGAAGTCTATGGCCATCATTTTCTTGGCAAGGCTTGGTGAAAATTTTCGCTTATCACGACTACTATTCGCTAATAATGGTGACTATCGGACATGCTCGGTCACAGTCAAAAATCCTGCTATGCATGGGCATTAGGGCTCTATGAATATGTGGCCTGAAAGTAAGGCGTTTTGATTGTCCACTTCAATTTGCAATTTTACAGGTGGCGACTAACAAACTGAAGTACAACTGTATAGAGAGCTCCACACACTTTGTATGTGCAAAAACTCACAGGCTGTGCTAACTTCTTAGACATAAGAGGAGTCAAGCACCACTACCACAACTCCATCAAGCCAAGGATGGTTTTAAGGCAAAAGAAACCATGGAGAAAAGGCAGCAAACAGTGTTGGACTCCAGACCCCCTCCCCACCTGAGGCGATAGCCACTCTCCCTTACCTCCCCCCGATCGTGGCTGCAAGGAGAAAGAACAAGGTACTCGTGGAGGGTTGAGGTTGTGGCACTGGCGAATGGAGAATTCTATGGGGCAGACTTTCTAAAGGGCAAAGTCGCCGTCACTATCGAAAATTCACCAGAAATCCAAACAGGCGTAGAGGACAATTAGCTAGCAAAAGAGACCATCACTAGAGCATTTTTCGCATCCAATTGCCAGCTGAATTTATGCTCAGACGAAGGATCATTATTATGCAAATTCACTAAAGTGCGAATTTTACGGAATGTTACCTTTCACCAGAGTTTCCTTCGCCACCTTAGACCTGGCAAACTGATAAAATGAAGCTACATCCTCCCCAATCCTATGTCCGTAACATCATATCCTGTATGCCGAAAAGTCATTAAAGTTCTAAACTATTAAAGATTTTCATGTTAACAATTTTTTTTTTCGAACCATTTAGTGGGGCATGCCACATTTGTTGAAGGGTGGGCTCATGTCTAAGGCATTAGATGATCTCTTTAGTCTTTGTTTTGCTTGGAAATTTTTTAATAATAAGTTGTCACTTCAAGAATTTTAACCAACATCTCTAATAAAGACATCCATACGACCTATATGTACCTGCCCTATTGAAATTGACCTAAGCGTAAGGGTACTAACGAAGTTTCGCTAGGCAGAATTGAATGCTGGTTAAAGATTGCCAAGAAATATGCATGCTGGTGAATTAACGGTAGCAAAACTTCGCCAGAGTTCGGCTGCTGAAACGCAACTTCGCATTTGAGTGAATTTGCAAAGTGGTAACGAATTTACGCCTGTCGAAGTAGCGCAAAGTATGGTGGAGCATTCGCTGGCAAAAATTCACCCTTTAGTGAATTTGCCCCTATGACAGGCCCCAGGCCCCCCAATATAATGCTGGGGCAAGAGATAGAAAGAAAAAGGGTAGATGCAGAAGGGCAGTGTATCACATACTGCGCAGGGGGAGTGGTATCTCCTTTTCGACAGGTGAGCTGAACAAACTCAGAATGGTGTTGGACACACCTACAACAAGGATGTCATGAAGAAGGAACCTTGGGTTGGATTTAATTGTGTTTTGAGCTCATTTTTGTTACCTGACAAAGGAAGGAAGGCACAGACCCCCCTAACACTGGCTAACACTGGCTAACACTGGCTAAATAAACAAGATATTGCAAAGCAAGAAGTGGTGAGTACTGTGATTTCTCTTACATGTAATTAAAGGAGTGGTGGACATTTGAGGTAACTTTTAGTATAGTATAGAATCCTAGCAACTTTGCAGTTGGTCTTCATTATTTATGTTTAATAGTTTTTGAGTTATTTGCCTCTTTCCTGCTTTCAAATGGAGATCACTGACCCCATAAAAATATATACTCTGTAAGGTTACAAAGTAATTGTTATTGCTGCTTTGTATTATTTACCTTTCTATTTAGGCCCTCTCCTATTCTCATATTGTATTCTCCCATTAAATCAATGCATGGTTGAATCCTAGCAACTGGACTGCTGAGATTGTAAACTGAAGAGCTACTGAATAAAAGGCTAAATAACTCAAAAAGCACAAGTATTAAAAAATGAAAACCAATTGTAATTTGTTTCAGAATATCACTCCATACATCATACTAAACGTTAATTTAAAGATGAAAAACCTCTTTAACTAGTAAACAGAATAACACAAGCTTTGGATAGAATTGCAGTTATACATGATATTTCTGAGTTGTAGAAAACATACTAATTGTGATTTGGTATGCTCTGTGCCAATTCAAGTTTAATTGCAAGGGAGGTAATACTGCTGTGGCTTGCAGTTTAATAAACATATTTGTTTTAGTATTAAATTACAGACTAGACAGGGAGCAGGTCCATGAAGTCAAGGTAACCTGCTGACAACCCTGCTAATGCTGTTGCACATCCCAGACGTTGCAAGGTTCATGAGGATTTCTCATATATATATATATATATATATATATATATATATATATATATATATATATATATATATATATATATATATATATATATATATATATATATATATATATATATATATATATATATTATATGTATGATTCATTGCAAGAATGTGATTACCACTTGAACTTAATACACACACACACAATTAATATGCTGTTCAATTAATAATCAACATGGAAAAGATGTGTCTGTATCAGTTTCCACTGAGCAAAGAAATATAATCCCATATAACAGTGAGGCATCCTTCTTCAATTTTCAAGAGTGCACTTCTCTAATGGTGACTTTCTTACTTTGTACAGTAATTCATGATAGTTAATAGAATATTAGGTAAGCATTTCTAAACTAGTCAACTTTTCTAAACTATCTCCACCTAAAATACACAATTTATATCACTAGGGGAGAGTAACGTTTTTCACCCTGAAATGTTTAATTTGGAAATTTGTTGTTTGGAAGATATTGCCAACATGGGAGCCTGTTTTTCCTTATGCAAAACAGTTGTAGCATAGTGCAAGGGAGCTTGTCTAAAAAGGTATAGCAATGTTTATGCTATTGCACAGCTAAACACCTTAACTGCAATGTCATTTTTTACTTCCTTTTCCAATTAATTTTGATGAGATTTTGGGCCAATGTCACTTATCACTATATTTCACATACTAAGGGGCCGATTCACAAAGGGTCAAATATCGAGGTTTAACCCTTGATATTCGACTGGGAATTAAAATCCTTTGACTTTGAATATCGAAGTCGAAGGATTTTAGCGTAAATAGTGCGATTGAATGATCGAAGGATTATTCCTTCGATCGAATGATTAAAACCTTCGAATCGAACGATTCGAAGGATTTAAATCCAACGATCGAAGGAATATCCTTCGATCAAAAAAACTTAGGAAAGCCTATGGGGACCTTCCCCATAGGTTAACATTGAGTTCGGTAGCTTTTAGATGGCGAACTAGGGGGTCGAAGTTTTTTCTTAAAGAGACAGTACTTCGATTATCGAATGGTCGAATAGTCGAACGATTTTAAGTTCGAATCCTTCTATTCGAAGTCGTAGTCGAAGGTTGTAGTAGCCCATTCGATGGTTGAAGTAGCCCAAAAAACACTTCGAAAGTTTTTTTTACTTTGAATCCTTCACTCGAAGTTAGTGAATCGGCCCCTAATTGTACACCCTGTCTATTGGTTGAAAATTATTTAGTGGTAAGCTCAACTTTTGTTTTTTGTTATAGTTTATAGCAGTGGCCAGATTCATGTTGAAGCTTCTGTCATTTGTATGCATGCATATAACTCTATACATTTAGGGATACGTATGTATGCAGTGATGTACAGCAGAATGGTGAACTAAGAGCAAACAAGGGTTGTAACAATAAAAATCAGGGATGGTTTAAGGTGGGAAACAGTAGTTGTAGTTGGTTGTGCAACTAAGTTGCTCTGAGATGAACGGAGCAGTCAGTTCGAAGTGTGTGGAGAAACAAGAGAAGAGATGTAGTTAGGTTAAGAGGAATGAAGGGCTTTGGAGGTTCTGAGAAGGAGTTTGAGTCCTTCTCTTAGTATTCCTGTTGTGTCTTGGATTAGAGTAGAATTCTAGCAAACAAATGTAATTCATACTTTAGGGGGGGGTGGTAGTTTGGGAGCAGTTATTAGCAGGTTACAGTAGTTTAAGTGGCAAAGGATGAGGGCACACATCAATGTCTTAGCTGTTTCTTATGAAAGAAAAGGACAGATTTTGGAAATATTGTGTAAGAAGAAGCAATAGGTTTGACAGTGGTGTAAATTTGGTCAGAGAAGTATAGAGAGGAGTCAAATAGCCTAACAGTGTGTGAAGTCGACAGGTTTAATAAGCATGCCTTCAGTGAAAAAGTATAAGGGGGAGGAGGATCAGGTTTAGCTGGAAAGATGACCAGTTCAGTTTGTGTTAGGTTCCTGTTGAGGTGCTGTTGTTTCATTCAGGTGGAGATTGCTAGGAAGCAGTCAGAGGTTTTAGTCTCAGATGTTAATGAAAGGGTTGATAAATATACTGTATTTGAATATCACCATGGAAAGCAAGTTGCATTGCTTTTTTACAAACAACTGTTGTTGATGATGTTATTTTTACAAGCATAATAGCTTTGTTAATTGTGACAGTCACAGAGAGCTACATTTATTTCTGTTTTAATACTGTCTGTTTGTTTGCCTTAGCTTCCACGGGAACAGATGTGCAGTCATTAAATTTACTGTAAGTGTACAGTGCATAACATAATCATAATAATTATTGTTTACCACATATTGAATCACAGTATATTTGGCTAAACACAAAATGTTTGGCTTTGTAAAAAATGATAATTAGAAAAAATGAATATGCATAGATATTGTGCTAAAAACACACAAATGTACTGTTTTGTCCATGAGAACAGTTAAACAGAATTTGACATATTTTGTGTGACATCATGTACAAGAAGATTAATTTAGAAAAATAATATGCAGGAATTAATCTCTTTCCAAATCTTTTTACAATAGAATGTCATTTATAGGCTTTTAGGAAAGCATCCATGGTGGAAATTTAGTATTGTTCATCATTATTTTTGTAATCGGCACAAAATAGGTTAAAAAGTGTTTTGATTGATTGCAGACTAAGCAGCTCCAGACAGTGGCTACTAAAGCATTGACTCGGTGGATGAAAACAAACTTTTACCCTTTATAGATTCTTGGCAAGGCAAGGTATGCAGTGCAGTTTTGTGCCCCCAGCCTTTAAGAAGGATAATTACTGAGCTGGAAAGAGTGCAGACATATGCAACTAAACTGGTAAAAAAATAATTAGTTCCTTTCAGCAATTTAAAATAACACAGCCCTTTTGAATGGCAGAAATGGCATTATAAAACCAATAGGAACCGCACAAAAATTATGATAAATTTAGGGGCAGATTTAGTAAAGATCAAGTTTTGTTTTCCACAAACAATTTTAGTTTTTGCGGTTATTTTTGACTCAAAAATCTATTTTTCATGTTAAGAAACCCTCAAATTTGATTTTTTAGAGAGTTATTATACCCCGACCCTGGAAAAAGCTTGAATTTGAAAATACACCATTTAAAACCTATTGAAGTCATGTAGAAGTCAATGTAAAAGGTCCCTTGAACCATTTGAAGATGTTAATAGCCTTCAAAAACTCAATCAATTTGAGTTTTATTTTTCTGCCCAAAAAACTCTAAAATTTTACCTAAATAACCCCCTTAGTATGTCAATATAGAGGGCCACAAGGCCATCAGAATGATGGAAGAGTCTAGAAGCAAAGTACCAAAAAGGACATAGTCGGAGGTCAGACATAGGTTTGGGCAAGCAACAAACATGCGTGATCAGGAAACAAGCCAAAAAATGTCAACATTTTAGAGCTTGAAAATATGTATATTTTGGTATATTATTGGTTTAAATAGCACTAGTACTGTATACATAAACCTATATATTGAGCCAAACAGAACAGCATCATGATGTACTACCATACTGTCGCCTTCATCTGGTCTTGCAAAATGTACCTTGATCAGTGAACACTCACAACTTTGAACCCATCCCTTGAATGGCATGATGATCAGCCAAAGCTCCCTTTCAAATTTAAGTTGTTCTGATGTATTAATGATGATCATAGAACAACTACATTTGATCAGTTAATAAAAACCCCTGGAATTTATTAACAGGCCTATGACAGGTTCCCACAGAGTAAGCGTCAGGACAGCAAAAGTAAAATGGCTTTTATTTTAGCTAGCAGCAAGAGGTACAAAATAAAGGTAGTTTTCTTTCCAAATTTTTAAAATAGATTTAGAGTTTATTTTAGTGTAATTTGACTAGGGAATAGTCCAAATTCGTTTTGAGTTTAAAAAAAATTTAAATGTATTATATACTGTCCCTTTAAGAATACAAATTCGACTATTCACTTTCTAAAACATGCCGAATTCGTGTTTAAGACCATGGGGGAAATCCTACAATCAACTTGGAGTCGTTTGGTAGACTTTTGAAAAAATAAATGTTTTTTTAAATTTTTTATTTTTTTTACATTTTATTGGTGAAAAAACTCGAATCCAATTTGTTCCAAATTCAATTCGAGTTTACAGGTCAATCCGATTCACCTGAATTTAAAAAAAAATGTTTTGTTTTTTTTTGAATTTCGAGTTTTTTGAGGTTTTTATAAACTCCCATAAGCTCGAAATTCAACCTATGATAAATATGCCCCCTAGGGTTGAGCAAATTGTTGACCTGGTGGAGATTTGCATCAAAATGTTTTAAAGATTTTGTGAATATGCACTAATATTTCACCTTGTGTTTTGTTTTGCTGGAAAAATTTAAAGGATAAGGAGAGACCAAGGATTCTCCCTGGAACAATTGGCAAATATGAAAAGACAGCTTCCTATGAAATAAAAATTAACTAGTGTACATGCAGTAAGAACTTAATAACAAAGAAAAATTTAGCATATTACATAGATATACAGGCAACTGAATTTACCTTTTACATGGTTATATATTGTAATGAAGCCGGCATTTGCCTTGGAATATGACAATGAGCTGTCATCATGATGCTTTAATTTCTTGCCATTGCCCTGATATAGTTTGAACTGCTTATGCATTTGTGTTGCTTTATTAGCAGATTTAATTACCAAGTTAACATAAACTATAATTCCTGTGCTGTTTTTTCAGTTATAAAACAAAAGTTTGTGTCAAATTAGCATGTTGGGAATAGCATTCAAGGGACTGTACAAAAAAAGTATTCTTCTATTATCCATTGATAAAGAACAGCATAAAAATAAAGAATTTCAACTGATCTGTTAAAACCCTACAAAGGCACTGTCTTTCTGCATGAATTCAGAGATAAGACTTGATTTAAAGGTTAATAAATCAATACAATGCATTATTGTTTTTAACGCTGGACAGACCTTTAAAGCTTTATTAAGCTAATTCTGAAATATGAATTAAATGATACTTATTCTCATGATAAATCAGTTTCCTTTATTAATAATAATATTTTGTATTCCTTATAATTTTATAGTCCCTTTATTCCTTACCATTTAGTATATCCTTATTTACTCTTTCATAATTATATATCTTTTTATTCTCTCCTCAGTAGTAATGAGTAAATATGCAATGTTTCTCTTCTTCAAAAATGTTGGACAGCTCCTAGATACACATTGGAAGGGCTCCCATCCCATTCATTGTTGTGTAAGCCAAGGGACTGCTACAATGGACTTTTGTTCATTCCTAATCATTATTTTACCCCCCCCCCCCTAAAATAGTTTATCTCATCCAACTATTCAGTACATATGGATGCATTAGGTCACAATGCATCCTCTTTACTACAGTATCTGCATTCTATGTTATACACATATCACATATATCATTTAATATAGCCTTGTCTAGTTTTGATCTGGTGTGCTTCAATTCTTGACTTACAGATTTTCATAACGCCTAAATTCCTGACTTCTACCCTGTATCCTGTACTTTGTCTTCCACGTCCCCTGACTTCTTATTTGCTTTGCTTTACAGTATCTCCTAGCCCAGGTGTGACAGATCTCAAACCAAGTGGCTGAGTAAGAGTAAGGAGGAATTTGTATCAAGGGGTAAAAATTACAGTTCCCTCTATTGTATTTTCAAACTTTGCCACTGCAGTTCCTATACAGGTGAAAGAAAAGCAGTGGGTTTCCTATCTGGAGAAATCTGGTGAGCTCAATTTTTAACTTTTGAAATATATGACCCCAAATATCAAGTCCATTGATGTAGCCCACCAGCGAGTGCGATCTAGAAATATAGTATCAGTGTGATACAGGTGTATGCTGCTGCAGTATGCCTAGTCTCCCTTGGGCAATGGGTAACTCTCTGCAACTCCCAGCAAGGGCAGTGTTATCTTAACGCTTTTCACTCAAACAGATCCCTGTTTGTTTTTTAGGCTCATATCAACCAGGTTGGAAATAAACTGCAATTCAGGTGCTTCTCCAACAATGAACTTCTTTATTAAAACACAGCCAGTAAATCTGTATCACAGTATTCAGACAGTGGGGTTTCTATGCACATTTGCTTCACACAGTGGGAAACCTGTGCACTCCAAGCTATTTCAGATAGTTTTCCTCGTAGGGGGTAGTACACAGCACTGCAATCTCATGGTGTATCTTGCTCCTTGGATACTTTCCCTGCTCCTGAATTCACCCACTCAAGTCCCTTGTTGGTGGGTTTGTCCCCGCAAGGGTGCTAACTCCAAATAAAATTTCCGTGTTGGCGCTTATAGCTGCCCACTATCTGCCATTATCTTTTGTTTATTTTTGTTTTCTAACAATAACTATTATTACTAAATTAAACTTTCTCTAACTGGATTTGACACCTGCTCAGACCCAATCCTGTACCCACCTCCCTGCCAGGTGAGATCCAGGAATTGAGCCCTGAGGACGAGTCCCCTCCCTTTTAAACAAAATTACAATGTCTGTTGTATGTCTTCACCAAATTATTATTACATCAAACTTTACCCTGGAAAAGGAAATGATCACCCAGGACTCATTGAGGACTACCTTAGGCATCCAAACTAAAGGGAAAACTGCCTGTGAAAAATATATCTAACCCTCATGGTCTCTACATTGAGGATTGGACATATTGTCCTGGTATGAACCCGCAGATTTACACTACATCATTCTATAACCTTGCCCATATACTGCAATTTTACCAGCTCCCATGTCACACAGCATACAGTATGAACCACAGTATACCCTTTTTTTTAATACCTGACAGAAATCCAGAAAACACATATCAAATTATGTGAAGCCCAATATTTTTGTAGTGAAATCATAATCAGACACTTTCCCCTTGTTTTTGTTCTGGTCTTTTCCCATATATAGGTAAGTTTCAGTAAGGTAATACAGTATTATCTTGAATATCAGACCATGAGTAAAAAATCCTGCATTGTTGATTTTTTGGTATCTTTCAAATAATTTTTGAAAAGTTAAAAATGTTTTATTTTTTATTCCATAACTAGGAATTTCACCATTAGGTTTGCCAACTGGGTAGTATTTCACCAGCCTAACGGAGCAGGGCCAGTATTACAAATTTTACCTTATTTGGCCTCCGGCCCACCTCTGAACTGTCCCAGTTCTCTTGGTTCCCTCCCCCTGTATATGTCATGATTTGTCTGGATTCAAATACTAGACCATGCTCTGGGCTGCTGTAACATTATCCAACTGAGCCACTGGAGGCTTTAAGTGCTGGTGTGGATTTTAATGTGCTTTATGTACTGCTCCCTTCTGCTCCTTTACCTCTGCCCACCTTTTTAACTCCATATTTTACTTGTCTGTCAACACATAGCCTGTATAAGCCTGCCTCTGGCGACTTGCTTGATCATTGAGCTCCCTAGCTGTGATCTTGCCCTCCTGCCTGAATCCCTGCCTGGTTCCTTGTTGCTGAGTCCCTTATTTGTAACTTGTTCCAGTAAACTTCCTTACTATGTTCTTGTGTATTTCCAATTTGTTATTGGACCCCATTAGCCTGCTGTTTGCCCCAACTTCTGGCTCATTTTCTGGACTCTGCATCAGCCTGCCAGTTGGCACTGTCATTGGCTTATTTATTAACTTTTTTCAGTTGTGCACGTTGTATTTTTGCTATCATGTCTTGTTCATTAAACCTCACATTCACTCTATCATGGCTTCTGGTCTCAGTTCTGTCATTTCTGATTATACTGCTAGTTACCCAGCATATTGGCTCCTACCAGCCAGTTACACTTCAGGGGTTAAGCATGACCGTATACCCCAAAACTTGGCCTACTCACAGAATCTTGACTGTCCCTGCCAGACCTGCCGCAGAAATGTCACTACTCTGCCCCAGTGACATCATAACACTTAAAGAAAGGTGGTACCCCTATCCACTATTAGGGTAGAACCACTTGCAGAGTTTTGTGAGTTTGCAAATATTTTGATTCACCTTTATGTAACATTGATAACATAAAAATTGAAGTTTTGTCTGACTCACTAGATGATTATTCTTGTCACCCCTTTATCTTTATGTTCTACTAACATTTACATAAAGTATTATTTTTACCAGCCTGGATGGTAAAATATCAGCCAAAAGGCAACTGTAGAGATGACCATACACATCAATAGTTCTTAATTGATGTAGTATTTTTTTTTTTTTTTTTTTGTAAGTCTTTATTTTACTTTTTCACATAAACTTGGGGTACAGAAAAAAGAAAAAGAAGGGGGGGGATCAGATCTGTACAGAAGTCATCACAATTCCAACAATAATCTTCAATTGATTACAATACATCACTGCTACTTTGCTAACTGGCATTGTTTAACCATTGAGTCTTAAACACCTGACTTCTGGTTTTGCATATTACCATCCTTCTATCGTGTACTGGGTAGGGTAGTAAATGGGGAAGAAAAGAAAAGAGTGAGCAGGTCAGAGAGATAAATGCGTGGTTGGGAAAGGGGAATATAGGGAGAAAGGGTTGTGGAAGCAGGTCTAGAGTTAGTTTTAATTGACTAGTTTTAGTTGACTACCTCTCCCTCTGTAGTCTTGTATTTGTATCCACATTCGTCATATCCGATCTACTTTATAGGTCCTGATTAGAATCTATATAATGAATCCACTCTGCCCAAGTATGTCTAAACGCTTGAGACGTTCCATGCTTGATTGCCAGTAGTTCCTCCATCAGCCTAGTATTTTCCATTTCTTTTATCCATTCAGTTTTATTTGGCACCTGCTGACTCTTCCAATATTTTGGAATCAACATTCTTGCTGCCTGGAACATATGTATAGTAAGTTTATCCTTTATCACCTTTTGTTCTGTGTTGTCAAAGCTAAACAATGCCATCTCTATGCAGTCCGCATATCGTCGGTGTCTTACATCTGCCACCGTGTCAAATATTACTTTCCAATACTCTTTTATGAAGTCACAAGAGAACCAGATATGGCTGAATGAGCCTTCCGACCTATCACATCTCCAGCAATTAGCTGACACATTCTGATACATTTTATGTAGACTCTGGGGCGTTCTATACCATCGGCTGATTAATTTGTAATTTGCCTCCTGCGCTCTCGTCGATTTAGCACCTTTGTGCGCTCTCTCCATTATCTTATTCCAGGTGGCGTAATGTAAGTCTATGCTGAGTTCTTGTTCCCATTGTCGCATGAAGAGTGTTTTTACTTCCTTTTCCCCTTTAACCAGTTTTCTATAAAACCGGGAGACGGGACGGAGCAAGTCCGGTTTCTGTAGTAGTTTTTCCCAGTCAGTTGGTGGTCTCAGCTTCTGTGTCGTCCCCGTAGACTGCAAATAGCTGGAGATTTGTAAATAATTCCAATAGTTTCTAGGGTGGTGTCCCCATCGCTCATCCACCTTGCTTAACGAAATGATGTCTCCATTGTCCACGAAGTGGTACAGTTTTGTGGGTTTGTCAGAAGTTGAGGCCCATCTGTCTAACAATCCTTTTTCACAACTGGGTGGGAAGCCTGGGTTGTTCAACAATTCCAATTCTGGAGATGGGAATGGTGAAATCTTTCTGTCTTCTTGCAGCTGTTTCCAGACCTCCAGCGTAGCCCCTATGGTGGGGTGTTTCTTTGTCAGGTGAGGTAAGTCTTTATACTCTATATTCATAATATTCCTCAAGTTACCTTGTATCTCAATTTGTTCAATGTCTTTCCACAGTTTGGAAATGGAGTCTCTCTTCCAGAGCCAGATCCTGTGTAGGTGAGTAGCAACGTAGTATTGTTCGGGGCAAGGGAGAGCTAAGCCACCATCTATTTTCTGTCTTGTTAATTGTTTATAACATCCTCGGATGCTTGTTTGCCCATAAATAGGAGGAAAATTCCCTTCTGACGTTATTGAAGAATATTTTAGGCAATTTAATTGGAGTCATTTGGAACAAGTATAGTAACTTGGGCATTACCACCATCTTCAAAACATTAACTCTTCCAATCCACGAGATAGGCTTGGATTGCCATCGATTTAGTGTAGAGCTGATGTCTTTGAGTAGTGGGAGGTGGTTCATCTCATACATCTTCTCCAGCTGGGCTGGTAGATTAATTCCCAGGTACTTGATAGATTGGCTCGTCCATCGAAAGGGGAACGATTTTTGTAAATTGTTCGCTCTCGTCGGAGGAATATTAATATTCAAGACTTCAGACTTAGAATAATTTATCTTGAAATTGGATACTAAACCAAATTTCTTGAATTCTTGTATTACATTTGGGAGTGATATTTCAGGCTGCGTTATCACCAACAATAAATCGTCGGCAAATGCGGCTGCTTTATGTTCCTGTGTGGCTATTGAAAGGCCAGAAATGTTCACATTTTGCCGAATTGCAGTTATCAATGTCTCCATCACCAAAACAAACAAAATTGGAGAAAGAGGGCAGCCCTGTCGCGTTCCATTAGATATTTCAAAGGGTGAGGAAAGAATTCCATTCACCTTTATGCGTGCGTATGGAGCGTTGTATAAAGCCATAATCTGTGCTGTAGTCACAGGACCAAAACCAAACGCTCCCAAAGTGGCTTCGAGAAAGGCCCAGTCAACTCGGTCAAATGCCTTTTCCGCATCCGTCGTTAACAAAAGCATTGGTGTATTCTTCTTAGTAGCATATGATATTAAGTTGATTATCTTGACCGAGTTGTCTTTACCCTCTCTCCCTTTCACAAAACCCGTTTGGTCCGGGTGGATCAGCAGTGGAATGATACTCTGGAGTCTATTTGCTATCATTTTTGCGAATAGCTTCTGATCCAAGTTAATCAATGATATTGGCCTGTAGCTGCCACAGGACGCCGGGTCTTTATTGGCCTTATGGAGTACTGTAATTTGCGCCTCTTGAGCCTGTTTATGGAAATGTTTTTCTGCCGTAATTGAGTTGAAGTGTTGGTGAAGGATGGGTACAAGTTGAAGTTGGAACTCTTTATAAAATCCCGCACTATAGCCGTCTGGGCCTGGACTCTTGTTGGAGGGTAGGCCATGAATCACTTTAGTCAGTTCGGCTGTGGAGAAAGGTGCTTCCAATTGTTGATATAACTTCTCTGGAATCTTAGGTAATTTTAGTTGTTTTAGATAGTTGTCTATCTTCTTTTCCCTATTGTCAGGCGGTGTCGCTGGTGTTAAATTATATAAATCGTGATAGAATTCCCGGAAGCATTTTGCTATATCTGGATAATTGTGATGTAACTTTTGGTGAGAGTCCTTCATTTGTGCAATATACGTTCTATTTTTCTGTGCTTTGATTAGCTGAGCTAAGGATTTAGATGCTTTGTTGCTGAATTCGTAGTAATCTCTTTTACATTTCAGATACGCTTGTTCTGTATAGGAATCAAGGAGATTTTTTAATTGAATGCGTTTTAAGTCCAGTTCTGTTTGCACTTGTTGTGCCAACGATTCTTTGTGTTTATCTTCCAAAAGTTTGATATCCCGTATTAATGTTTGCGTTTTAGAGTTGTGTTCCCTTTTTAGTTTGGAGCTTAAGGCTATGAGGTTGCCTCTTGTAACAACTTTTATGGTTTCCCACAACGTAGAAGGGTCTGTTCCAGGTAAGTCATTGTACATTATCGTTTCATTAATCTGTTCTCGTATAGTGTTTCTGTTGGTTGTGTTCAGTAGAAGCCGCTCATTAAACCTCCATGTGAAGGCCGCCTTCATAGTGTTAGGAATGTCTAATGTAGTTACATATGGAGCATGATCCGAAAGTAGCATTGGTTCAATTTGAATATGCTTAATGGTATGCAACCATTTTTGATTTATGAGCATGTGGTCTATCCTCGAGTAGCTATTATGCGAGTTGGAGAAAAAAGTGTAATCCCTACCTGTAGGGTTATGTGTCCTCCAAATGTCTATTAGATTGAGTCGGTTTAGGTATCCTTTAATAGTCTTTAATGCTTTGTATGTGATGGCTGATTTCCGGGATGAGCAATCCATGATGGGGTTGAGAGCTACATTAAAATCACCTCCAACTAGGAGGATACCCTCTGCAAATTCGGCTAAAATTTGTGTCACTTTTCTAATATGACTATGCTGGTTTTTGGTCGGTATATATACGGAGCATAGAGTTACTCTAACATTATAAATGATTGCTTTCAGGATTATAAAGTGACCGTCTGCATCAATCTTGGAATCGAGGAGAGTAAATGGCACATCTTTATGAATGAGGATCGATGTTCCCTTCACTTTTGCTTCTGGGTTCGTACTAGAAAATATTTTATCATACCACTTGTTTCTAATTACGGATGCGTGAGCAGATTTGATGTGGGTTTCCTGTAAATATATAATTTTCACGTCATGTTTTCTACAGTTATTTATTATCTGTGCTCTCTTCCTGGGGTTATTGATCCCATTGACATTTTGAGACCATATTGTCAAAGAGATGTTACGTCCCATAATAATATGCTTGTAGTGTTTTAGCCTGACAATTACTCTTTATGACCTGCTTCCAGTGGGTAGGGGGGAAGGGGTAAAACCATAACATATACAACATAGCATACATTGAAATGTAAACAAACAGTTAAATTCCAAAACAACTGCAAATGAGAATGGGTCTAAACCGCCAGCAATTGCGGTATACCACCGTGGGGGGGTGGTTAGCAAGTTTTAAGGAACTACAGTCATCGTGTCACGGCCCACTGACTTTTAGTAATGTACTTTAAGGGGAGCAATGGGTGAGTGTCCATACATAGTCCATGTAATTGTAACCAAACACAGTCCAAACATTACATACTCACAACTCCGACCAGTCTTTATTCGGTGTTCTCTTATTGGGTACTGTCTCTTTATTGTACCGGCTTCGCGTTGCCTTTGGGGTTCTTTGCGTTAGAGGCACCTCCTGCCAGGAATTGTCGATCTCCATAGTTGGTTCTCTGTGATCCTTCTCCCTGTCGGTCCAGCCCATAATGGCGACGTCTTCTAGTTGCAGCTTTCTCACAAAGTCCTTCAAGTCGGCTGGTATGCGCAATGTTGCTTGAGTCCCGTCATTGGAGGCTGTTAGACTAAAGGGATAGCCCCATCTGAACTGTATCCCCTTCGACTTAAGTTGGTCTGTCAGTGGCTTAAGCTGCTTTCTCTTAATGAGCGTAGTCAGAGACAAGTCCTGCAATAATATAATGGCGTTGTCCTCAAACGAGAGTTGTTTTGTCTTTCTTGCTTTTAGCAGAATTTCTTCTTTAGTTGGGAAGTCGTTTATACAGCACAGTATATCTCTCGGTGCATCAGGCGGTGCATTCCGCGGCTTGTACACTCTGTGCGCTCTATCGATAGGAATTACAGTATGGGCCTCTCTTTCTAGGATGCCATTAAAAATCTGGAGGAGTGTGGGCAATATGGCGTCTTTCTGTACAGTTTCTGGTACGCCTCTTACCCTAATATTATTTCTCCGGCTTCTATTTTGTAAGTCCTCCACATGTCTATGTAATTCCTCAATCTCTTTTGACTGTTTAAGTATTATTGCTCTGTGTAGTTTATGATTGCTCCCAGTTTCGTTTGGTTTCTTTCAAGCGAGTCGGTCCTGGCACCCACGCTCTCCAGTTCCTGCTTAATACCATGGAGCTCGCTTCGGATCTCATCCGTCATGGTGTGCAGCATCTCTTTGATGTCGCTTTTCGAAGGTAACCTTTTCAAATACGTCTGGACATCCATCGTGCTGTCCGTTTCACTGTCCACATCAGAAGAATCGGGCGCCAGTGACACTGCGTCATCCGGTTCTTCGGCCCTAGCCGGCGCCATCTTGGCTTGTGCTGCCTCGCGGTTTTTCTTAGAAAAGAGAGACGGAATGTCCTTATGGTGCCCGGAATGTTTCGGGGTTTTTGCGCTGTCTTTAGTCAGCTTGCCTCCTTGTGATTTCCCCATGGTAATGCTGTAAAAGAACGTCAGTGGGCCGATTGTAGAGCGGAGCTCTGCTCTATGCGACCATTCCCTTTCAGCGTTGGCCACGCCCCCTGATGTAGTATTTTTTTTAATCAATATAATTGTGAATAAATAGACCAGATTAAAATCAATTGCTCCTAAATTAGCATTAATTTCTATCACAATAAAAGTTGGGTTGTATGGAATTTTAGTACACCTAATTATAACACAACCAATGTATTGTTACAGGGAATATATCTAAAACAGATTTATAAAAATGAATTTGAAGCTATAAAGTATTAACAGAGGAAAATGTGTCCTGGGATCTGAGTTGCTGTGCAGTAAACCAAGAAGGGTAAAAGGGCTGAATAATTCATACAGAACTTAACCATCAATAAATAGCATTTACAGTGAAGGATTTCAGCTTTGAATCAGCAGATGTGATGTGTGCACGTACAAGAAAATGAATGTTTTTAGAACCATGTCATGAGGACATTATAATAAACGGTTTATGATTTTCATTTACAATTTTATGAGTAAGAAGCATGAAGCAGAATATTTATTGATATTGGCAGGAGGAATCATATTTTGTAATGGAATTTCAGAATTCGTTCACATGGTAGCAGCCTATGATAAAATGAAATATATTGGGGAAAACTTTTTCTTTTTCCCTTTGTGGCAGAAAAACATAGTTTGCCGGACAAATGTGGCATTTTAAATGTGCAAAATAGAGAAAAAAATGTTATGTTGGTTTCTTTGCACTTTGACACTTGTATCTGCTATAAGAAGGAGAAGGGATAGCACCTGTAAATATAAGGTTGCTACTTACTATGCACACCCCATTTTTTCATTTCATTCATGGACACAAAGGGCTCCTGAGACCATGTTAATGACTCTGCTTAAATGAGTGCATAGAACTTGCATCCATTGTGGTAAATGAGTCCTAAAATGTCAATCAGCCAAGTCAAATATGGATCACTGTATAACACAGTGACAGAATGACATCCTAGATGAGCTCCAGCTGGAGAAGTTAAGATAAAGAAAACCAAATGGATTGCAGCTCATAATAATCAAAACAATCAATCAATACAATAGGGTTCTTCCTTTAACTCTTCTCCAGCTCACAGAGTTCCCTTAAAGGGGTGGTTCACCTTCAAACAACTAGTTGTTTTCAGATAGATCACCAGAAATAACTTTTTCTAATGACTCTACATTTTCTATGTGTGACCGTTTTTCTAATATTGAAGAGTTAAGTGTCATTTTTCAACTTCTGAAGCAGCTCTGGGAGGGGAGGTCGCCGACCCTGTAAACTGTTATAAATGTATACATTTAGTTGATATATTTCTTATCTTTGTCCCTGCTGAGCAGAATCTCTGGGTTTCATTACAGGCAGCTGTTAGAATTGATACAATAATTGCTAATACTCCAGAGATGCTGCTGAGAAATGTATTAACTAAATGTTGCAAAATTGTAACCGTTTAGAGTCCGCACCTGAATTACTGAGCTGCCAGACTCAAACACCAGAGACACGAACATTCAACCTTAAACTTAGATTTTGGAAAAACAGTAAAAAAAATAAATAATGGAAAGTAAATGAAAAAAGTCTTTATTTCTGGGGAACAATCTAAAAACAACTGAATTACACAGTCATGTTTATAATTATCTCTGTTGGGGCGTATATCAATAATCTGTGAAATATATATATATATATATATATATATATATATATATATATATATATATATAGGGTCGGAGGGGCCCTGGACATTAGTCCCGGTGGGCCCTGGGCCCACCAGTCCGACCCTGAGTGGGGATCTTGGGTAATAATCCTACATGGTTCTTGTTTGACAGCTAGCTCATAGGCACCTCCCCTATCTAGTTATTAAGTTAGAGAGGAGGGCATGGGTCATACCAGATGAGTTAACATAATGTTCCCATGGGTTCCATTTTTTTTTTTTATTTGGAATTATGTTTGCTTGTCATTTATAATGCTAGTCAATTTCTCATTCACTGGGATCCAATTCAGTTTATTTTTAAGTAGCTTTATAGGTAATAGTGGAGATTTCCATGATCTAGCAATAGTCCATTTAGCTGCAGTAAAGATATGGGTGATAAAAATCCTTGTGTATTTATTTATATTTGGAATTTTACTATTTTCATTTTTTGATGTTTCATATTGTGCAGTTCACAGCATTTAATTGTGTTGACTGATATGGAGCAACAGAGTACAAAGTGACCTTGTGTAAACAAAGTGTTGGCTAGTTTGCTTATATTTACTATGTCCCTTCCCTTATAATATATATATAAACCCCCTCTTACTGCCCATCTTCCTTTTCAGAGGTCCTTGGCTTTCGATCTTGTATTCTAGATCTTGAATTCTATAGTTCTGCATTATGCCAATATGTACAATTTGGGCTGGTTTATTAAAATTTCACCACATATTTTTTAGAACATTTATTAACACATTCCTGACAGCCAGAAATTATCTTGACCACTAGTAAAGTATTTAATGAATTGACACTTTTATTGAAGCAGAATAAAGTCTCAGCTCTGTTTTGAGCAACTGAACACCATTTTTTATTTTAGGGAGTGTTAGAGCTTAATGTCAGTGCTTAGCTTCTGGATGCTTTATTTGTGATATAAGGTAATGAAGGGTTAACAATTAAATGCACTCTTTACTAGAACGAATCAATGCAATCTCAAAGAGAGCTGTTACCACTCTGTACTAGAAATCAAACCCACATGTACTAGAAAATATTTATCCGTGATGGATCTATAGAATGCATGTTGTAAGAATTCTCAAAACCCTGGGTGGGTTTCATCTCTTGTATAGTTTAGCAGACCGAATTTAATCTATTTTTACTATAAATTTAGCTATTTTTTGAAGCTGTGTAAAAACAAAACAAAAGGCAACCAAATACATTATCTGAACACCTGACATGCCACATAATACCTGGCATATTTATCAAGCTGTGTATTGAATGTAGGCAATTGTGTAGATTTATATAAAATTTTGGCTTAAAAAAGCATACTTTGCTTGAAAAATGCCACAATGCTTTATGGTTTGGGACAAGACTGTACATCTTAAAACACTACAAAGGTCTAATATTGTTGACTATTCTACTTATACCGTTGCTTATAAATGCAGGAATTTTATACATGCCCATGTTTAACTAGCCTCAAATGACATAGTAAATTCTGGAATAACACATTACATTATAATACATATACAGTAACTCTACATACAATAGCATTACAATAAATACACAGTGATTGTGCACAAGCTAACACAAGCTAACACAATTACACATTCATTATTATATTTTTAGAATGTTGATCACATTAAGGGCAGATTTATCAAGGGTAGAATTTCGAAGTTAAAAATACTTAGAAATTTGACCATCGAATTGAAATACTTTGACTTTGAATATCGAAATCGAAGTTTTTTTTCATCGAATTTGGGTATCCTGCGGTTGAAGTAAAATTGTTCAATCGAATGATTCGAATGATTTTACTTCGATTTCCAAAAACTTAGAAAATGCTCTAGAAGGTCCCCATAGGCTAACAGCACTTCGGCAGGTTTCATTTGGCGAAGTATTGAAGTTGAAGGTTTTTTTAAAGAGACAGTACTTCGATTATCGAATGGTCGAATATTCGAACGATTGTACTCAGAATCGAATTGAAGTCATAGTATCCTATTCGATGGTCGAAGTATCCAAAAAAATTACTTTGAATTTTGAATTTTTTTACTTTACTAAAAATTACCCCCGAATTCACTTCGACCCTTGATAAATCTGCCCCGTGTAATAAACATACTGGTTTTTATTCTGTAGAATGATCATGAAATTGTGAAATAATTCCATGCACTTTATAGTTTGAGGAAATATTAATAATAATCTAAATGTATTGATTGGTATGTTTATATGCAATTGCATGGACACCCCATTCAGTGATATAAACTGGAGAAATTTAGTCATCAGAGGAGAGTAAGTAATCTGACCAAATTAGTCATTAAAAGAGAAGGAAAGGTCTAATTCATGGGGGGGGGGCAAGGATTCTAATGACTTACCTTATACCCAAGACCGTGTCCCTGTTAGCAGAAAACTGCACTGGCCTGGGGTATTTGCAAGTGAATGATCCTCTTACTACCCTCTTTCTTTGTGTGGGCGCTAGGGTTGCCACCTGTCCGGCTTTGACCCGGACAGCCCGGTATTTTGAGGGGCTGCCCGGGTCTATACTTCCTGCCCGGTTTTCCAAATAAGGAAAACCAGACGGGATTCCCTTGATTGACACGGTGATCGGCCAATCGCTGATCGACGCGTCATAGCCCCGCCTGCTGATGTCACAGATCCGCCCACTGAATATGTGACCAGCTGCTGTACCAAACTTAAGGTGACAGCGCAATAAATTACAGGAAGAGCATTGCAGTACCCTGGGCCATTGCAGTTTTCTGCTAAGAGGGGCACCAGTCTGGGGTATCAGGTAAGTCATTACAATCCTTGGGAGGTGCCCTAACATTTGGCACCACACCGATTGGACATTTTCTTTCAATAGAGAGCACTAAGACACGTACTTAATTAACAGTATTTCTTATAAAAACAAATTTAGCATTTAAAACATGTTAGTATAACATAGTTTTTTTTTTTTAATCATTCTATTATTTTACAGATGATTAATATTACAGTAGAATCCTCATTTTACCTTTTTTCAAGGGATCAGGAAAAAGTAGTATAAAATATGGGAAAATGTAAAATTAGGGACAAGTGTTAAAGTAACATTCTTCAAGTACTACACAAAAGTCAGTTTTGAAATATTTACTGTGTTAAAAACAAGGGTTAAGCATTGCAGCATAAATGTTATGCTATGGGGATTCATGTGAAAGCCATTCCCATGCACAACCTAAAGCAGTAAGAGATGTATGCATATGTGCACTGTATGAGGTGCAGACTAATTGGACTGAATATTTACAGGCAGAACTATGTCAAAATACCCATCTGGTTAGTATTTTAAACCTCTTAATTTTCACTAATGTAACATTCACAAAGAAAAAAACATTTTTGGGAACATCAGTACAAAATTTTGGTCTGGAATTTGAGAAAGTGTAATCATCATGGAAAGCACCCATTGAAATACTAATTAGAGGAGATCACAAAAAAACAGTGTAAAATGTGGAGATACTTATAATTAGGGTATGTACATTTTTTTCATTTGTCTTAATTAAAAATCCACATCTGTGCTTTTTGTAACCACATTAACAGGACTCACCAAAGCTTAAAAAAAATCTAGAATGCTTGGGACCTGTGGTTAACGGATCTTTCTGTAATTTGAATCTCAAAAGAGCAAACCGATTTTTTATATCTCATTTTGAAATCTGACATGGGGCTAGACACATTGTCAGTTTCCCAGCTGCCCCCAGTCATGTGACTTGTGCTCTGAAAAACTTCAGTCACTCTTTACTGCTGGACTGCAAGTTGGAGTGATATCACCCCCCCTCCCCCAGCAGCTTAACAACAGAATATGGGAAGATAACCAGATAGCAGCTCCCTTACACAAGATAACAGCTGCCTGGTAGATCTAAGAACAGCACACAATATTAAAATCCAGGTCCCACTACAACACATTCAGTTATATTGAGTAGGAGAAACAACAGCCTGTCAGAAAGCAGTTTCCTAAAGTGCTGGCTCTTTCTGTAAGCACATGACCAGGCAAAATAACCTGAGATGGCTGCCTACACACCAATATTACAACTAAAAAAAATATACACTTGCTGGTTCAGGAATGACATTTTATATTGTAGAGTGAATTATTTGCAGTGTAAACAGTGTAATTTAGAAATAAAAACCACACTATAAAACTACATTCTAGAAAATGAAATTAATCCAATAAATTAGATTTGCTTCCAATAAGGATTAATTATATCCATTATATTCATTTGGATCAAATAGAAGATACTGTTTTATTATATCAGTAATAAGAGTATATTATATATATATATATATATACATATATACATATATATATATATATATATATATATATATATATATATATATACATATATATATTTTTTTATAAGAGTAATAAAAATTCAGATTATTTGGAGTGTATGGAAGACGGCTTTACCGATATGTGGAGCTTTCTGGATAATGGATACCATTCCTGTAAAAAAAAAAAAAAAAAAAAAAAAAAATATATATATATATATATATATATATATATATATATATATATATATATATATATATATATAGTATTTACAAAATCAGTATTGTAATTTTTGCATCTAAATTGTCCAGAATCTATGTAGAATTCTTTGAGACATTAAAGTTATTCAAAGAACAATTTTGATTTCTGTAAACTATTTTCATGTTTTAAAGTCATACATTAGATCATAATTTTATTTGATCTTATTTTTGCATACTGGAGGAAATCGACACACCAAGAGATAAGATTTAATATTGTTTTTCCCCTATACAAATTGTCATATTAAAGTCTCAGCAGCAGATCTGGCAGCTTTAGATCAGTGCAAAGGTATTTTGCATGGAGAGCAACCAAATGTTCCTAAACCTAAAAGCAAACGGGGAAGATTATAATCCAGTGGTATATGAAATGAAGGTCCTAATATCCTTGAGGATGTACTGTATTTAAAAAAATCTGTCCACATATTAATATACAAGTTGTGAATTATGATCATTTAAACATTAAATAAACCAAAGAATTATCTTGCCACAGATAAGGATTAATTATATCTTCATTGGGATCAAGTACAATTTTATTATAACCGAAAAAAAAAGAAATAATTTTTAGAAATATAAATTGATTAAAATGGAGTATATCGACAATGACCTTCCCATAATTTGGAGCTTTCTGAATAACTGGTTTCCGGATAATGGATCCCATACTTGTACTTCCTTTTATGGTAAGGTAAAAAGGGACACAACGACACTATGAGCCTCATACCAATGGCTAGGCACAAATGAGAGAGTCCCAGTGGTAGAGGGACTTTCCCTCTCAAGCTGATATTTTTTTTCTTTATCCTTCAAGTTCCCCTGTGTGTTTGGGTGCAGGTTCCTGTTCTTTTCTGTTTAGATTTGGAGTAATCATGAAAATTATTGGAAGGAAACTACAGCTCCTACATTGTCTGCCTAAGAACAAAACTCAACGGGAGATTTTGAAGGATGGTGTTGGATCAACAGAACACATCCTACAAGGAGGATCCAGTCGCATGGGTTAAAATATACTGGGACAGTTACAAAAATCTGTAAACTACACGTACATGAAACATTTGCCATTTGACATAACATGCCTGGCAGACAAGAATGAAGTATGTTGCATGCTATCCAATAAGATAAAAACTAAAATACATTGACTATCTGATGTAAACAAATTAACAAAAGATTCCATCTGATGTTGTCTGATCTGACAGCTGCGGGGTATCAGATGTCATGGCATCCTTCAAAATGTTGTGCTGTTGTGTGCTGTTGCATGACAAGATCAGATAAAAATCAGACCAAATCTGTTCAAAATCTAGCCTTAATAACCCTAAGAATCTTGTTATATACCTTTACAGCATAAATTTCCCACCCAGACTGCTGCTCCGACTATGTGCTGTTGCTATGGTATAGTTACATTATACTACAATTCCCTTTATTACCATTATAGCATGCTCAGATTTGCTTTCTAGAGTCATTATTCTCACATTTCAATCAGTATATCTGAATATTAATCTGCAGCTGTTTATTACAAAACCTAGTGATCCAGAATTGTTTAGAGAGACTACTGAATAAACCAGCCATGGTACGCAATGCATGGTCTTGTTGGAGCTAATTGTTTTTTGGTAGGATCACAAACTGTGATCATAATGCCAACTCGAATGGGTTAGCATCATTATTATTAAACTTCCATACATCTTACCTCCACATAAATTTGAATATGATTTTTCCAATATTCAGTCTGTTACTTTAAACTGAACACAATGGTAAATATTGTGTACTGTAATTTTGGAAACAAGTTACTGCTTTTATTTGGATTTTCTGGTGCTTGAATGAGGGAACCGATTTCTTCTTACACAGAAAACTAACAATTGCATAGATTTTAGATATACACTCAGAATCTTTGTTCCATGGGACATTGATTACTTTATTTATTAGGGATGCACCGAATTCACTATTTTGGATTCGGCCGAACCCCCCAATCCTTTGGCCAAATACCGAACCAAATCCGAATCCTAATTGCATTTTTTACTTCCTTGTTTTGTGACAAAAAGTCACTAAAGTCACTGCCCCTTATTTAATATGCAAATTAGGATTCGGTTCGGCAGGGCAGAAGGATTCGGCAGAATCTAAATCCTGCTGAAAAAGGCCGAATCCTGGCCGAATCCCGAACCGAATCCTGGATTCGGTGCATCCCTATTTTTTATTGAGAGTAAAGGAGGCTACATAGTAATACAGTAAACTGATTTGGGTTTGGCCACTTATCAGATTATACTGCTGGCCTTTTTTGATCCATCAAATGAGGACCACATCAATGGCAACAAGGTCCTCCCCAAAAGGTATTTTTAAACCTTTTACAGATATCTGCTCAGTTTCGGGGACAATACTTGGTGCAAAAAGCTTATGACTTGTGCTGGGGAGCCTGAGTCAACAACTTTTATCAACACTTTTAGCTAAGGCCATGAAAAAGATGCACAGTTACTATATAAATATGTACATAAATATGATGTACTGTAAGTAGAAGAACACTGTACTTATGTATGTCTCTGTCTTTCCTACTGACTAATATGTGATCATTAGGGATGTAGCGAACGTCGGAAAAAAAGTTCGCGAACATATTCGCGAACTTGCGCAAAAATGCGAGCGGTTCGCGAACGGTTCGCGAACCCCATAGACTTCAATGGGAAGGCGAACTTTAACATCTAGAAAAGACATTTCTGGCCAGAAAAATGATTTTAAAGTTGTTTAAAGGGTGCAACGACCTGGACAGTGGCATGCCAGAGGGGGATCAAGGGCAAAAATGTATCTGAAAAATCTGCCTGTGTGTGCTTGGAAGAGATAGTGTAGGGGGAGAGCTGTTAGTGATTTCAGGGACAGATGATAGTAAGCTTGCTGGCTAGTAATCTGCTTGATACTGCTCTGTATTGGAGGGACAGAAGTCTGCAGGGATTTGAGGGACATTTTAGCTTAGGTAGCTTTGCTGGCTAGTAATCTACTGTTCTCTTTAAACAACTGCCATACGTTGACCTTGTAGGCATTGTTTGCCCAGTTTTTTTTGGACGCAGCCACTGAAGCACAGTTGCCAGAAAAATATGCCATATAAATGCTGAAAATAGTAATTTTTCGCCATACGTTGACCTTGTAGACATTGTTTGCCCAGTTTTTTTGGACGCAGCCACTGAAGCACAGTTGCCAGAAAAATTATGCCATATAAATGCTGAAAATATAAATTTTTTTGGTTGCAGCCACTGAAGCACAGAGGCCAGAAAAATTATGCCATATAAATGCAGAAAATATGCATTTTTTTGGTCGCAGCCACTGAAGCACAGTTGCCAGAATAATTATGCCATATAAATGCTGAAAATATAAATTTTTTTGGTTGCAGCCACTGAAGCACAGAGGCCAGAAAAATTATGCCATATAAATGCAGAAAATATGCATTTTTTTGGTCGCAGCCACTGAAGCACAGTTGCCAGAAAAAATATGCCATATAAATGCTGAAAATAGTCATTTTTTGCCATATACGTTGAGTCAACGTATGGCAAAAAATTACTATTTTCAGCATTTATATGGCATATTTTTTCTGGCCTCTGTGCTTCAGTGGCTGCGGCCAAAAAAAACTGGGCAAACAATGCCTACAAGGTCAACGTCGTTGACCTTGTAGGCATTGTTTGCCCAGTTTTTTTTGGCCGCAGCCACTGAAGCACAGAGGCCAGAAAAAATATGCCATATAAATGCTGAAAATAGTAATTTTTTGGTCGCAGCCACTGAAGCACAGTTGCCAGAAAAATTATGCCATATAAATGCTGAAAATATAAATTTTTTTGGTTGCAGCCACTGAAGCACAGAGGCCAGAAAAATTATGCCATATAAATGCTGAAAATATAAATTTTTTTGGTTGCAGCCACTGAAGCACAGAGGCCAGAAAAATTATGCCATATAAATGCAGAAAATATGCATTTTTTTGGTCGCAGCCACTGAAGCACAGTTGCCAGAAAAATTATGCCATATAAATGCAGAAAATATGCATTTTTTTGGACGCAGCCACTGAAGCACAGTTGCCAGAAAAAATATGCCATATAAATGCTGAAAATAGTCATTTTTTGCCATACGTTGACCTTGTAGACATTGTTTGCCCAGTTTTTTTGGTTGCAGCCACTGAAGCACAGAGGCCAGAAAAAATTAAACCAGTAGGGTTTGCACCCTAGTTTGTAACGGTGGCGGAGGGAGGAGGAGGACGCTAAAGGACAGCTGTGTGTGGAGTCATGAGGCTTGAAGAGAAGGACAGCTGCATAGAAGTCAGAACAAGTCTTCCGGCGTGCAGTAACCCTCCGAGATCCACCCCTCATTCATTTTAATAAAGGTCAGGTAATCGACACTTTTGTGACCTAGGCGAGTTCTCTTCTCAGTTACAATCCCTCCTGCTGCACTGAAGGTCCTTTCTGAGAGCACACTTGAGGCTGGGCAAGACAAGAGGTTCATGGCAAATTGTGACAGCTCTGGCCACAGATCAAGCCTGCGCACCCAGTAGTCCAGGGGTTCATCGCTCCTCAGAGTGTCGATATCTGCAGTTAATGCCAGGTAGTCCGCTACCTGCCGGTCGAGGCGTTCTTTGAGGGTGGATCCAGAAGGGTTGTGGCGCTGCCTTGGACAGAAAAACATTTGCATGTCTGACGTTACAGACTGGCCAAAGGGCTTTGTCCTTGCAGGTGTGCTCGTGGCAGGATTACTGGCACCTCTGCCCCTGGAATGTTGATGAGTTCCTGAAGTGACATCACCCTTAAAAGCATTGTACAACATGTTTTGCAGGCTGGTTTGTAAATGCCGCATCTTTTCGGACTTGTGGTATGTTGGTAACATTTCTGACACTTTATGCTTGTACCGAGGGTCTAGTAGCGTTGCGACCCAGTACAGGTCCTTCTCCTTAAGCCTCTTGATACGGGGGTCCTTCAACAGGCATGACAGCATGAAAGACCCCATTCTCACAAGGTTGGATGCAGAGCTATCCATCTCCGCTTCCTCATTATCAAGGACTGCATCATCCACGGTCTCCTCCCCCCAGCCACGTACAAGACCAGGGGTCCCCAAAAGGTCACCACTAGCCCCCTGGGAAGCCTGCTCCTGTTGGTCCTCCTCCTCCTCCTCCACAAAGCCACCTTCCTCCTCTGACTCCACTTCTGGCACCTCTCCCTGCGTTGCAGCAGGTGCCTGGGTTCGTTCTGGTGATTCCGACCAGAAATCGTGCGCTTCCAGCTCCTCGTCACGCTGGTCTACAGCCTCATCTGTCACTCGTCGCACGGCACGCTCCAGGAAGAAAGCGAAGGGTATTAGGTCGCTGATGGTGCCTTCGGTGCGACTGACCATATTTGTCACCTCTTCAAAAGGTCGCATGAGCCTGCAGGCATCGCGCATAAGCACCCAGTAACGGGGGAAAAAAATCCCCAGCTGTGCAGATCCAGTCCTACCACCCAGTTCAAAAAGGTACTCGTTGACGGCCCTTTGTTGTTGCAGCAGACGTTCCAACATAAGGAGCGTTGAATTCCAGCGAGTCTGGCTGTCAGAAATCAAACGCCTGACTGGCATGTTGTAGCGCTGCTGAATGTCAGCAAGGCGTGCCATGGCTGTGTAGGAACGTCTGAAATGGGCCGACACCTTTCTGGACTGGGTGAGAACGTCCTGGAATCCTGGGTACTTGGAGACAAAACGTTGGACTATTAAATTTAACACATGTGCCATGCAGGGCACATGTGTTAAATTGCCTAGTCTCAACGCTGCCAACAGATTGCTTCCATTGTCACACACCACTTTTCCGATCTGCAGTTGGTGTGGGGTCAGCCACCGATCGGCCTGTGACTGCAGAGATGACAGGAGTACAGATCCGGTATGGTTTTTGCTTTCCAGGCACGTCATCCCCAAGACAGCGTGACAACGGCGTACCTGGCACGTCGAATAGCCTAGGGGGAGCTGGGGGTGCACAGGTGTGGAGGAGGAGAAGGAGGACCCAGCAGCAGAGTAAGAAGAAGAAGAAGACGAGGTAGAGAGCGATGGAGGAGTAGAGGTGGTGGCAGAACCGCGTGCAATCCGTGGCGGTGACACCAACTCCACTGTTGTTGTTGAGCTACCCATTCCCTGCTTCCCAGCCATTACCAAGTTCACCCAGTGGGCAGTGTAGGTGACATACCTGCCCTGACCATGCTTGGAGGACCATGCGTCAGTAGTCATATGGACCTTTGGCCCAACACTAAGTGACAGAGATGCGGTAACTTGGCTCTGCACATGTTGGTACAGGTGTGGTATTCCCTTTTTAGAAAAAAAATTGCGGCTGGGTACCTTCCACTGCGGTGTCCCAATTGCTACAAATTTGCGGAAGGCCTCAGAGTCCACCAGCTGGTATGGTAAAAGCTGGCGGGCTAAGAGTGCAGACAAGCCAGCTGTCAGACGCCGGGCAAGGGGGTGACAGTCAGACATTGGCTTCTTACGCTCAAACATGGCCTTCACAGAAACTTGGCTGGTGGCAGATGACTGGGAATGGGAACAGGTGGTCAAGGTGGAAGGCGGAGTGGAGGGTGGTTCAGACGGGTCAAGGAGAGCAGAGGTAGAGCAGTAAGATGCTGGACCAGAAGGAGTGTGGCTTTTAGTTTGCCTGTTGCCTTTGAGGTGTTGCTCCCAAAGTGCTTTGTGCTTGCCGCTCATGTGCCTTCGCATAGAAGTTGTACCTATGTGGCTGTTGGGCTTACCAAGGCTCAGTTTCTGACTGCACTCATTGCAAATTACAATGCTTTTGTCAGAGGCACACACATTAAAAAAATCCCACACTGCTGACTTTTTGGAAGTGTGCGATCTGGCGGTAACAGTAGAAGTTGGCGGAGTTGGCGGTATTGGCGGCAATGGCGGGTGCGTTGGCCGGCTGAACACAGGTGCCGATACATGTTGTTGCCCTGCTGATCCCTGCGGGCTGTCCTCCCTGCTTCTTCTAAGTCTTATTCTCCTACTGCCTCTCTGACTCTCCGTCTCTCCATCTGAACTACCCTCCTCTTGCTCTCTTCTACTAGGCACCCACAAAACATCAATCTCCTCATCATCATTCTCCTCAGATGCATCAATTTCTTCTGACACATCACAGAAGGAAGCAGCAGCGGGGACCTCCTCCTCATCACTCATTATGTCCATCTCTATCGTGTTCTCTGCCAGAATTAAATCTGGTGTAAGGTCCTCATCTCCTTCATCTTCTTCTGGCAATAATGGTTGCGCATTACTCAGTTCAAGAAACTCATTGGAAAATAACTCCTCTGACCCCAGTGAAGAAGGGGCACCGGTGGTGGAGGAAGTGTTACGTGGGGTGGCCATAGCAGTGGAGGATGAGGAGGATGTTGTGGTAAAGTTAGAAACGGTAGAGGATGGGGTGTGCTGTGTAAGCCAGTCAACTACTCTTCAGCATTTTGGGAGTTCAGGGTCATTGGCTTTTTAAAACTGGGAAATTTGCTAGGGCCACAGGATTGCATAGCAGCACGGCCCCTAGCACGGCCTCTGCGTGGCGGCCTGCCTTTGCTGCATTATTTTAAAAGAAAACACAACAACAACTCAGTTGGTTTTCTGGAAACGATTAATACACACAGCTAGTGGCGGGTTGAAGAAAACACTGTGCAAATAATGCCTACAAAGTCAACGTATACGACTACTACAGCGGTGGATACGGATTACGTAAAATATATGAATGCTGCTTGAAAAAAGTGACTCCGGTGTTTTTCTGGAGACGGTAATATTATGGATATTTAGACAGAATGGGAACAAGTCACACAGCTCGATGGCGGGTTGAAGAAAACAGTGTGCAAATAATGCCTACAAGGCCAACGTATACACTACTACAGCGGTGGATACGGATTACGTAAAATATATGAATGCTGCTTGAAAAAAGTGACTCCGGTGTTTTTTCTGGAGACGGTAATATTATGGATATTTAGACAGAATGGGAACAAGGTCACACAGCTCGATGGCGGGTTGAAGAAAACAGTGTGCAAATAATGCCTACAAGGCCAACGTATACACTACTACAGCGGTGGATACGGATTACGTAAAATATATGAATGCTGCTTGAAAAAAGTGACTCCGTGTGTTTTTTCTGGAGACGGTAATATTATGGATATTTAGACAGAATGGGAACAAGGTCACACAGCTCGATGGCGGGTTGAAGAAAACAGTGATGCATATATAATGCCTACAAGGCCAACGTATACACTACTAGCATGCGGAGTGGAATATTACGGATTACGTAAAATATATTATGGCTGCTTGAAAAAAGTGACTCCGGTGTTTTTTCTGGAGACGGTAATATTATGGATATTTAGACAGAATGTGAACAAGGTCACACAGCTCGATGGCGGGTTGAAGAAAACAGTGTGCAAATAATGCCTACAGGGCAAATAATGCCTAAAAGGTCAACTTATACACTACTACAGCGGTAGTAAAATAAAAAAAAGTAAAATAAAAAAAAAATGAATATTAAAAAAAAAAATTAAAGTTGGTGCTGCTGAACTACTAGGAGCAGCAGATTAGCACACCAGTCCCACTCCCCAACACTGCTAGACTAATAGCACTGGGCTCTTATAGTAGTAGTAGTAGTAGTAGTAGTAAAACAACAAAAAATAAATAAAAGCAGTCCTTACAAGGACTACTGTTATTGCAGCAGTCAGCAGATGAGATCAGAAGCAGGACAGCTGCCCACTGCAGCTACATACAGAGCACTGCAGTAGAAGGTAGATTACTAGCCAGCAAAGCTACCTAAGCTTAAATGTCCCTCAAACCCCTGCAGACTTCTGTCCCTCCAATAACAGAGCAGTATCAAAACGATTACTAGCCAGCAAACTTTCAACTGTCCCTGAAATCACTAACAGGCAGCAGCTCTCTCCCTACACTATCTCTTCAGCACACACAGGCAGAGTGAAAAAACGCTGCAGGGCTTCGGTTTTTATAGGGAAGGGGAGTGGTCCAGGGGAGAGCTTCCTGATTGGCTGCCATGTACCTGCTGGTCTGGGGTGAGAGGGCAAAAAAAAGCGCCAACAATGGCGAACCCAAAATGGCGAACGTCGCGCGACGTTCGCGAACTTCCGGCGAGCGCGAACACCCGATGTTCGCGCGAACAAGTTCGCCGGCGAACAGTTCGCGACATCTCTAGTGATCATGTGTTTCAGATGTGTGTTTTTATTGCTCTGTCTATTGTCACTCAGATTTGACTTTTTTTGCCAGTGGTATTCGCTGGATTTAAATTTAGTGAATTAAGCCTCTGGTTAAGTACAGAAAAAACATACATGTCAGTATCCCTTGTTCTCCCTCAAATGGGGCTCACCTCTCACCACTGCATTCGTGTACTGGTCTCAGGTCCAGTCAGAGTAAAAAGATTAGGGAGGATGGCCCGCCAGCCGTAGTTTAAAAGATCAAAGCTTTATTTTAGGCTATAATAAAAACAGTGAACAGTTGGCATAATGTGTAAAGTTATGGTTATAATATTTTTATTGCCCGTTTTTTATTTCCTCCAGGATGGTGTCTTATTCCGTTAAATACCTGGCCACAGCTGTTTTGGGTCAGAGTTTGGCCCCTTTTGGCAGCCATGCACTTTGGTTAAGAAAAAAAAGCAATTACATTTTCCAATGCCGCAAATCACTAAATATTATTGTTTAGGATGCAAAAAAACATGTTTATGTACTTTTGCCAATGATAAGGAAAAGTACTTATGATTTAGTATGACTTTCCTTATAACCCATGATATATATATATATATATTATATAGTTAGAACTAAGGACCGCTGAATGCATTTACCACATTTACCACATTTTTAGCGATTCACAGCGAAATTCCGCATTCCACCATCACCAGATTTTTTCCCCCGCGAAACTGAGACAAACATTTGCCGCAATATAATGCAAGACAACCCACCCATTAACTTGAATGCATTTGAAGTGAGAAAAAACACCCATTGACTTGAATGCAATTGGATTAAAGTTGCCCATAGACTCTAATATAGTTTTGCAAATAATTGTTAAAAGAATGACAAATGCTTGATCCAGGTAATATTTCTGATCATTATTGGGGTCAGGAAGGAATTTTTGATCTCGCCGCTGCTGACTGCAAAAGTCTACAGCAGACTGTCAGAGCAGCTGGCAACAATATTGGAGCAGCTCTTCCATCACTGCAGGACATCTTCTACAAGCGCTGTGCAAGAAAGGCCTCCTGCTTTGCCCTGGACTCCACACACCCTTCACACGGACTGTTCACGCTGCTCCCCTGCTTCAAATAACACCCCATAGCATGTTAATTATTTTTTATGATTTAGGCATAAATACCAAGCTAAAAGTGTCTCCATACTGTGTAGTAACTTTTCAAATAGGGTGATCTGTCAACATGGATACTGCTGTGTGTTACACACCCTCTTCCGTCTCCTACCCTTCTCCTCACAGGACTTCCTCTTCTAACTGGAAGTCAGTTGCTCTGAGAAGGATAAAATTGTGGCACATAAGCTCCCCTTCTTCATTAGGATTTGTTTCGTGTCATGTGAGAGAAAAGCTAAAGGAGTTGTGTGGGGTTAGTATGCAGAACTATACTATAATATGTATAAGAACTAGACTAGCTGCTGTTCTGTGATGTCATGAAGAACCAGAAGTTCGGACTCGGAGAACAGGAAGTGCAGATCCACGACACACAAACTGGAAAAAAAAGATAATCGTAGGTGTACAAAAATGGCAGAATTTGTTGGACGCCATTAAAAAGTGTCAAATCAGCTTTTCTTCTTCCTTATTACTAGAACTCAGGCTATATCACAGTTTTTGAGTTTTTAAAGTCAGTTAACTAAATGGGCTGGGCATACCTCTGAACTGTCCTGTTTTTTGTGGGTCAGTCCAGAATTTGACAGCTCAACCAGCAGTCCCGGATTGTTACTGAAATGTCCTGACTTTCTTATTGATCTCCTGCACTGAACAGCCTAAAAAAGATACAAAGTTTCTGCTTTTGGCAGAGTCCAGAATACCTGGCAGCTGCACTGAGATACAATTGTAACTATTTAAGATAAGCAAAGATACATGTGTAACTATTTACGATAAGCAGGTTTCTTGGTGAAACTGTGACTTGCAGCTTAAAGGGCAATTCACCTTCATTAGCAAAAATACAATACCACATAAAACCTGACCCGAAGATCCCCAGAAACTAGTTAAAACTTTCTATATCCTGCTAAATTTTGTAAAATGAATGTGGTGTTTAGGGTGTGTGGCCATTAATGGACATGGCAAACAAATGTCATCCCTCTTTCTATTTTGTTAAATGTTGGGAGATATGGGTTGGTGGGTAAAAAAGGTAATATTAGCCCTTTAATTCTGCAGATTGAAGCATCTATCCTAATGTTAAATCCGGATCAATTAACAGTTTCTCATTTAGGGTAAGGTTGGTAATTCTGAACACAATTTTAGCTCTGGACATGAGAAAATTTGTGTCTTTAAACTCACAGTCTGTTGCTTTTAACTTTAGATCTGTCAGAAATGTGTCTATGCCCCCAGTGTCTGGCATGAGTCTGAGTCCAGAATTGGTAACTCTCAAACACACAGTTTTTTTTATTTGACTGCAATGTTTTCTGAATTGTGTCAGCAGTGTCAGAACCTTCTTCTCAATAGTGTGTTACAGAGTGGCTATTTTCTGTGCCTCAGGAAGCACCAGTTGCAGTCAGTTTTCATTGATGTTGCCAAACAATATAAATATTTCTGTATAGGCACAGACTTTCTGTCTGTATTAATGTCCCTTATTGTAAAGAGTCTATTCTTCTTGAATTACCTACAGTTCTGTCATGGGGGTAGATTTACTAAAGATTGAAGTGGCTTACACTAGCAACTTTTCACCAGCATTGCAGGGACATTGCCAATTTACTAACAGGCGCAGGTGCCAATTCGCTAGCGAAACAGACCGTCGCTAGTGGCCATTTGCACTCTATCACCAGGCGACTTTCTCTCTAGCGAATGGACGTTACTCCGCAAATTCAGTAAAATGTGGATTTTACTGAAGTGCTATAAAGCAGCTAGATCTTCCTCATTCTTCTGCCACTTACATTATATTCTGTTAGCCGAAAATGCATCAAAAAACACTGGACATGTGGTTTAACAGTGGAAATGTTAAGCATTTGAACCAACATTGACAATAAAGATGTCCATATAGCTTTAAATTTCCGCCCTATGCAAATTAACCTGAGCACAATATCACTAGAGACGTTTTGCTAGGCAGAAATGAATGCTTCAATTTGAAATGCTTGTAGTACCCAAGTACCACTAGCAAAACGTCTTCCCCATCATTTTCTACATACAGTAGGCTGTGCAGTCACAGGAAAAAAAATGTGACTCCCAAGCAGCACAATACATTACACCTCTGACCCTAACTGCAAAACATTTTACAACAATTATGTGAAAACAAATACATATATGAACATGAAGCCACTTGGATTTGTGTGTTAAATGCATCATGGCTCGAGATAAACTAAAGTCATTCACAAATGGTGAACGCTGGGTGATAGATGGGAAGCTGTGATGCAATGTTCTGTGTTAAATGGGATAAGTGCAGGGGTGCTTTGCCAATGAGGCAAGTTGAGGCTGTCGCCACAGGCAGCAGCGCCCCACTAGATACCAGGGGCAGAAAAAATGCTGCTCCTGGTACTTTAAGAGCAAATTTTTGGGGGAGGGGGGGGGGCAGCAGCAACTGCTGCTGCCCACTGAATAAGTGGGTTAAATGCATTTAGATATTCTGTGTTTAATATCAGGTAGTCTTGAGTGACCATGTGTATACAGTATATACAGACGAAGTCACTTTGGTGTGTGTTTAACAAAATAATTGCAGAGCAACTCTTCAGATTTCTGACCCAGTCTCTGCTCATGAAAGTTCATTAACTTTCCTGAAAGGTGCACCATGAAGAGTACAAAATCCCTCTGTTGTAGTTAGCTTGTTCACAGAAGTAATACTTGGACTGGTTAGGAAAAAAGTGTTGCTATGCTCAATTATCCTTCAATCCTTGATCAAATGAGCCTCCTAAAGGATGTCAACACACAGTATATTGCTTTTAAAGTTGTTCAAAAATGTTCACAAACCAAACACAACATCAGTGATGGGCAAATTTGTCCCGTTTTGAAAAATTCGCATCCGTTTTTGGATGCCGGCACACATTCGCCAGCGTTTTTTTTTTTTTGGATGCCTGCAAATTTCACCGGCAAATTTATATATATATGTATATATATATATATATATATATATATATATATATATATATATATATATATATATATATATACACAGACACACACACCCATATACATATATAAAATTATCGCTTCTAAGGTTTTGTTCTTAACCTTGACAGATAAGAATCCCCAAAGGCATCCCAAGCTGTATGTTCTGCAAAACAGACACAGAGAACTGTACAGCTGCCAGAGCATTTTGGAGACATGTCACAATTATGACAAGATCTTCAAAATGGTAGTTTGCAACATAAAGGACAGAAAAAAATCCTCACAAAAAGACAAGGATACTTTTTTGAAAGTGGAAAATAAATGATATATTTGATTTTAAAATATATGATTATTACACATTTACAGCATTAGACCAGTGCAGAAATTGTAGTTTGTACCCAAAAATCAATATCTTATTTCTTTTTCTAAATATAAATCAATGGTCATTGTACACCACATAAAAGAAAAGAAAACCTGTTACTTATTGTAAATAAAAATGTGAATATAAATAAAATGAAGGGGCATATTTATAAAAGAGTAAAATAGAACTCCCTATAATTCCCCAAACAGTGGCACAGCCTAATCTAATATGGGGGGCTGAAATAATACAGTATATATATATATATATATATATATATATATATATATATATATATATATATATATATATATATATATATATATATATATATATATATATATATATATATACTGTGTATATAAATTAATTGTCCAAGAATACAGTCTTTCTAGAGGTCTTTCTGATTTTCATAAAACAGTATAAAATGCCCAACCATTGTGGCACTCTTAAATAAAGCTAGCATATTCCTTTACAATTTAATTATTTTTTGACGTATCTTACTGCACATTCTAATTGGCAAGTGTGTGGTGTTTGGCAAAGAAGGATGTCATAAACTGCAGTGTTATTTCAAATCTAGTAATGAGCGAAATTTTCCTGTATTATGAGAATTTCATGTATCACTTTTCTGAACCTAAATGTGCAGTTATCTATTGTTAAAAAAAAAAAACACAATGACGGAACCACCTATAGCAGCTGATTTATCATTTCTCAATCTTAAGCCCCTATACATTTGGTTCCTAAAACCATGCATACGTTCCTAAAGTGCTTTCTACATCCAAATACCTCATTCCTTTTTTCCCTACTAAAAAAAAAAAAGTGGAGCAGGTGTTAGGTGCTGAGCTCTTTATTTATTTTTTTAAAAGTCCTCTCAGGAAAAAAAAGATAAACCATTGCCAGCAAGCCGAGGTATTCGCACGAAGAAAACACGCGTTACACCTTAGGACCTTACACGTGATTTTTGGGAACCCAATACCCGGAGGCTCTGTCATTAATAAATCAGCCCCTAAGCCATTGTATTAGCATTTCTTATAACATGTTTTCTATAAATAATCATTTCTTAGGGATTACTCTAAACAGTAGGAAAAATAGTGCCACAAAACATGATAACCATTTTACCTTATCATTTTTCTAAGGTTTGGGAAAAAGAGAATTTTAGATTTGTTATAAAGAGTGATCTGCCATTTAGTACTAACATTAAGCTTAATAGGCTTGCCAAAATAATATTAGTAACTGCTGGTGATGAGTGAAAGCAAGGGGAAATTTGTGAAATGGCATGGAGTCAATGACCCTTTTACACTGTGTTTTTGGGTGGAAAATCTGAAAAATTAGTATGATTAGTTTTTTTTCAGATTTTTCTGCATTTAAAGGTTTTTTATGGTATCAGGTTTTGACCTTTTGGTTTCTGATTAGTTTATGTTTGGGTCCATTTCTGATACTCTTCTAGTCTGCTGTTATATACCCGGGCTGCTTGCTAGAATCACATACTGTAACAACTACATGGGTGTTGTAGCTATCATGCAGCACACAAATAGGGTCAATGATCAAAAAATTAAGCTAAGCATTATAATCATACTATGGTTTTTTTTGAAAATTTTTCTTTGTGTAGCCAATGCCATTAGTTAATGTTAATGTATCAACACTGGACAAATTTGCCCATGGACAGTAACCCATGTCAACCAATCAAATTGTTGCATTCATTGTTCTACTTGCAGCTGGCTTTAAAAAGCTAATCACTGATTGGTTGCTATGGGTAACTGCCCATGGGACTTTCGGTAACTGCCCATGGGACTTTCGGCCAGATCTCGATCGGGGAAGCCCATCGGGGCCCCCATACACGGGCCAATAAGCTGCCGACTCGGTCCGTGTATGGCCACCTTTAGCTTAAATTTGTTAACATAGCTAATTTAAACTATGACATTTTATGAACTGTAGCACATGTACCACAATTATGGTTGGTCTGCTTTTCTAATAGATGACATTAAAAATGTTTAAGCAAATAATCTAAAAGAGAAAATGCATTCAAAAATGTGTTGTAATGTGTCAATACATTTCCAGGAAAACATATTGAGAAACATAAGTATGTGGACCAATGATGTCCATGAATGCATACCTCCCAACTGTCCAGTTTTTCACAGGACAGTCCTGATTTTGACAGCTCAGCCTACAGTCCTAGGTTTCATTCAGTTCAGTTTCATTACTTTTGCCAAGTTCATTTGTATTTGTCTTTTCGCTTTAAACCATAATTTAGTTGATTTACGCTCAATTTATTAGGATTTATATCATCCAAAATAGCCAGTTCCATTTCCTGCACAGCATAGCAGAAAAGCAGCAGACCCTTAGAAACAAAGTCACTCTATGCTGCAGACTCTCCTTTCTGCATTTGCTGAAACCTCTGTACTATACTATATGTGTATCTCCAAGGCTCAGTCTTTCTAACAACAGTGTCAGTTTCTCTTTCCACCTTCTCCAGATCCTTATTTAACCAAGGCCGGATTTACATAGCGGGCACCCCTAGGCCCACTGCCGTTCGTTGCCCTTGTCCGCTCCCCTTTATTCGTGCAAATTTTCATCATCAGATCTGGAGCAATGTGGATTGGTGCATGGGAAATTTTAAAAATGGTTGTATCTCCAGTCTGAACCAATGTGAGTATGTTGGCTAGCATGCTGCCCCCTAAAATCCTGCCGCCCTAAGCCTGGGCCTTGGTGGCCTCTCCACAAATCTGGGCCTGTATTTAACACTGCAAGCTTCTGTAGCTTCCTTGCCCAACTCTCAACCTTTGGCAGCTTAAGGCCCATTCCACTTCTAGAAATGTTTCTGTCTAAAAGCAGTTTTTTTCATATTTGAATCATCTATGGTCCTCCACCACATAGTCAGTGTGCAGAACAGAGTCTTTAGCAATAGGGATGGGCAAATTTTTTTGCCTTGTTTCACCGCAGAAATGACGCCCATGTCATCATGCGGAAAAAAAAAGACGGACGTCAAAATTTTTTTTTTTTTCCACGTGTCAAAAATTTTTGGACGCCCAAAGACTTTAATGGGCGTCGGCGACATTTCGCCGGCAGCACATTTTTGCAAAACAAAATGAGTCAAATTCGCCCATCCCTATTTAGCAACACTTTGCCCCTTATCATCAATACATATTTTTAAGGTGTGCATTTTTGCATTTTCTGTATTTGTACCCTGCTGATTTAGCTGTTCCCTGCTTTTGTAGTGTTTATATCTTTCTGTTTTTGCTGTACCCTGCTGATACAACTGTAGCACTATTCTTTGGTTTATACTGTATGTACAGATGTATAGCCAACCACATAATTGGCTGCAGTTTTCCTTCATCCCTGTTGATCAATCCCCCAAGTCCTGTACCAGGTAATTAACATTTATATTTGACTTTTAGTTGGTCTATGTGGTTGGTTGTTGTGGTTTTAATGACAACACACAATTTGCTGGAGAGTTATTTGACAAGCCTGCCACTGGTTGCAACTAACTCCATTCACAAAAAAAGATTATTTTAATTGTTACTGACAGACTACTGTACCAGTATTTAAAGTACTGTATGGTATAGCTCAGAAAGTAGCCAGAATACTGAAGGACTGGAGAGAAGGAAAAGGAGATACTTCATTTTCTACTCTACTCCACCTGGAAAAACTTAGTCTGAGCTCAGAGTTTATGTGGTGGTCCTGGAAATAGGAAGTGTTTTGGGCTGCAAAAAGGATGTGGTTCAGGTGGGAGAGAAAAAGAGAACATTTGTGTTTTACAGTTTTTATTGTAGGCCTGTGTAATTTTCAGTAGAATTTTGTTACAAAAATTTCCTGACATGAGCCTACTTAAATTACATCAAAATATATGATAATCTTATTGATGATTTTATAATGCAGTCAACAACTGGTGTTGGCCAACTTAAAATATTTTTCCATCTAGCCTCCAATCAGGTTTCCATCTGGTTAGCAAAAAGGGCAGATAGGGAATAATTAATCCAGAGAATCAGCCTTGTAAAATCATCTTATATTACAGGCCAACTTCATTTTCTGATTGATAATTTCCGATAATTAGCTTCTCAACAGCTGTTTAGAGCCCACTGAGCATGTAAATGTTGCAGGCAGTTTCCAAGATGGTGACCCCCTGTGCCAAGATTGAAGTCCTGGATCATTGCTGCAATTGAGAAGCTGAAAGGTTAGGCTGGTCTGGTACAACAAATAAACAGTAAATAAAATGTGCCATTTTTAGCTATTTTAATTTTTTGGGGTTTAGTTCTCCTTTAAAGCCACAGGGACTGCAGATTGCTATGTTTGTACTGTATAAACATTAATTACATTTATTTTCTTATATCAAAACCTGTTTTGATCTGGTTTTCTTACTTGAAGAATGCGTTATTAAGGTCTGGAATAGCGTTCAGTAAACATTTTACAGTCTACGAAGCTATTGAGAAAATGTTTATAAAACCTTTTTTTTCTTTTAATAGATTTTGTTATTGCAATGGTTTCTCATAGATCCACACATTTGCTGAGGTTATCGTGCTCAAACAGTTTATAGGATGGGATTATCCTGCATTGTTTGAAGGTCAGTGCATAAATCCTCCCAGGACTATTTTAGATATTTTTCCGCAAACAAGCAACTTGTCTGTAAAAACACATTTCAAAGAAGAACCAGATTGCTTGTAAATAAATGCTGCAAATATCTGATTCCTTATAGTCTAAAATAATCTGATAGCAGCAAATAATGTAGAAACTGAGCATGAAAGACAGTGGGACAGATATAGTGAAAGGCTTATTTATCACATTGATTATAGAATTTTCTTAGCCTCTGTTATTTATTCAATGATTCATAACTAAGGATGTCAATGAGTAAAAGAAACAATTTTTGATTATTCGGACAGATAATATTTTTGTAAAAGCTAAAACATTTGAAATGTGGGCTTTTTTCTGTTGCATGCAACTAGAGTGGGAAATACAGGATGTTTTCAGCCTCTGCTTACAATTCATTAGAAAAATAATTAAAACTAGTGATGAGTGAATTTGCCCTGTTTCACATTGCTAACAAATTTGCAAAACAGCAGAGGAATTTGTGAAACAGTGAAAAATTCACAAAAATACACTAGAGTGTATGGGAATTTTTTTTCACACTCCAATTGCATTAAAGTCAGAGGGCGTTTTTTCCTTAAGCTTTTTCTCACTCCAAATGCGTTGGTAAATGGATGTTTTTTCTCTGCAATTTTTTTTTGCAGTGAATTTTTGTGAATGGTGAGTGAATTTGCCCTGTTTCATGCTGCTAACAAATTTGCAAAACAGCAGAGGAATTTGTGAAACAGTGAAAAATTCACAAAAACACACTAGAGTCTATGGGAATTTTTTTTCACACTCCAATTGCATTAAAGTCAGAGGGCGTTTTTTCCTTAAGCTTTTTCTCACTCCAAATGTGTTGGTGAATGGATGTTTTTTCTCTGCAGTGAATTTTTGTTAATGGTGAAATGCAGGATTTCCATTAAAATTAGCACAAAAAAATGTACTCAGCACTAATTAAAACCATACTAATGGTAATTTATTGTATCGAATAGCTGAAGAATATACAAATTTCAAATGAGAAACAGTTTCACTTTTACTGACCGATTCATTGGAAGCAAGACTAAATTTTACAATATGATGAGGATATTGTCTGTGTATTCACTTACATTTTTGTCAGCAACTATAAAATATGCCATCCCTAAGGTTTTTCTGGGCCTGACCACTAAAACATACATGACATTGTGTTATTGATTCAATATAAACTTGTACAATCCTTGAAAAACATTTCCTGGCTTTAGAAAAGGAAATCAGTCAGTTGACCAGTTAGACAAAACAATGTCACTGGCCACCCCCCCCCCTCTTCTTTTAGTTCATCTTACCTATGGTGCCAGATAAATTGAAAATTCAGGAACAGTCAATCACTTCTAATATAATAAAATTCATGTAGTAGGGATGCACTTTTTGAAAATGGAATGCTTTTAAATGCATTTGCAGTCAGATCAACCCTTTTAGATGTTCTGGATGTGTCCCTGACTTTTCCAGATGAATTCGGTAGTATGTTTGTTTTTTTTATGTCACTCACAGTCCTGTCATTATTTATGCATAAGCCTGAAAATGTAAAAGGAAATACATACTTTTATTGTGTGCTGATCTTCATCTGTAAGGGTAGGTTTTGATTCCAGCTCCAACCCTGGCTAAAAATAACGTTAATATAATTATGTTATTTTATAATTAAATTGTAGGTAATAATACAGAAATAACACATCTTTATCTTACAAATTGGACTGGTTTAACAAAGTGCAGTCTACAGTCTTGTTAGATTTCAAGCCTACTTTATCTTGTTAGTGATTTCAAACATATCTTGTTAGTGACACAGAAAATAAATAAGACACACAATTGATGTCCAATGAGAATGCAATTGTTCAGTGCAAATTTTAGGATTGCATTCAGCTGGCAGTTTGTACATTTTTTTGTAAATTTTCTTCTACAATAAAAAAGTAGAAGATCCTCATGCTCGACTCAGTGTTGTTTATTGCAGTTGCATAATTTATTACAAAGATCTAAACGACATGTATACATTTTTTAAAAAACGTATGTATTACAGTTTTTTTTGCAGATACGTAGGGGCAGATTTATCAAGGGTCAAAGTGAATTCGAGGGAATTCTAAAAAGTAAAAAAATTCGAAATTCGACCATTGAATAGGATACTATGACTTTGAATTTACTTCGACTTCGATTCAAAGTAAAAATCACTCAACTATTCACTCAACTATTCGACCATTCGATAATCGAAGTACTGTCTCTTTAAAAAAACTTCGACTTCAATACTTCGCCAACTTAAACCTGCCGAATTGCTATTTAGCCTATGGGGGACATCCTGTGTGTTTTGCTAAGTTTTTATAAGTCAAAGGATTTTTTGGGAAAATCATACGACGTACGATAAAATAGTTCGAATTGTTCGATTCGAAGTACGATCGGAGTACGATCGTATGATCGTACTACTATCGGAATACGATCGTGTGATGTATAAAATCCTCCAATTTCGAATTTGAATGTCGGAGGATTCTATTCAATGGTCAAATTTCAACTTCGAAATTCGACCCTTGATAAATCTGCCCCCTGTTTACATAAAACTGTTATCACAGGTTTGTTATGGTATGGTTCATTAAAATAGGTTTGAATCAAGGGAATATATTTTGACTTTATAAATATAATGTACTATATATGCACAAGTTTATTGTTTTGATAACCTATATAGGCCTATCTGAATCTGAACCCTTAAAATCACAACTTTACAGGACACATACATTTTTCCTCCCTGGATTTCTATAATTTGAATATTCAAATTAGAATTTAGTTGAGGATTTAGCTGAATCATTTGTAAAAGATTCAACAAGCCATTTGACGGAATCCAAAATGTGCACCCCCTATTATATTTATCTGAAAACGTAAATTTATCTTCAGTTTGGTGCTTTTTCTTTAGAACTACTGTATAAGTTAGTCCCTTCTTTACAATAGATTTAAAAGCATTAACTTTTGCTGATGTGCCCTTTATTTGCTTTTATGATACAACATATATAAAAGAAAGAAAAAGAAGAAAATGAATGTAGTTAAAGTGCCTCAGGTACCAGGCTTCTCCTAGAAAATCGGCATTTTGGGAATATTCCCATAAATTACAACCTGGCAAACACAATATTGTTACCAATACAAGTACAGAACAGTATATTTCTATTATTTGGATGTGTCAATCAACTCAGCTTCCCCTGATATATGTTCTTTATCAAAATAGTCTAGTGTTCTGGATAACTGGCAATAATAGTTTATATGAGTTGTAAAAATTCTCAAATAGTTTATTTCATTTAAACTTGTACCTCATATATTCTGTGCCACCTACACAAGCTCCATTTTTGGACTATTCCACTGGATTACAACCTGGCAAACACAATATTGTTACAATATAGGTACAGCATATTTATATTAGGAGATTGAGATTATGCCACAGGTCAAGAGAAAAATAAATTACTGTTTTAATCTATATCGTAAAACATCAGAAGATTAAATTATAAAAGCAAAATACATTTTACACACAATGCAGAAAATTGTAAACTCTGTTAAGAGCGACTAGATCTTCAAAAACGTTATACAAGCATAGGATCCCTCATTCAGAAACCTGCTAACCAGAAAATTCATCACCCTTAGAATCCATTTTAAGCAAATAATTCAGATTTTTTAAAATTTCCTTTCTCTCTGTAATAGCAAAACACTACCTCGTACTTGATCCTAACTAAGCCACCCAAGTTCATATTGGTGGCAAAGGAATCCTATTGGGTTTATTTAATTTTTAAATAATTTTAAAAATAATTTTAAATTAATTAAATTAATGATTTACAGAAAACGTACAGTAAAAAAACATAGGTAGCCAGGACCCCGTACAAATTAAAAAAAAATTGTCAGCCAGGCCTTCCTACAAAATTGGTAGTCAGGGACCCCCCATGAAAGTAAAAAAAATCATTGGAGGTCAGTTCTCCCCCATAAAAGTAAAAAGAAACATTGATGGTCAGGGCCCCTTGTGAGGCATGGGAAAATTTCCCCAAAAAAAAGTACTCTTCCTGATGAAGAGGTTTATTTAACTTTCCAGACCTCCATAAAAAAAACAATAAGAGACTCTTATTTAACAGTTCAGAAACTTGCAAAGCAGACTGTTACAAATAAAAAAAACAAAAAAAAATGATTTCTACATCATACAGCACCACTTGTTTAAACCAGCACTTCCACCTTGCGCTTTACAAATGACTCCCCTGCTTTCTAATCACTCCAGCCTTTTATAGGAGTCAGAACTCCCACCATACACTGCAGCATTCCCTTTAAATTCCAGTAAGTGCTGCTGGCCACCACACCAGGCTGTATCACAGGTAAAACTTTTAACTTTAAAGCTGCTTTTGCAATTAAGCTGTATTTTAAAATCCTTCACAATATAACTAACACAAATGCATTACATTTCCTATGCATATGTGTACACTGTAGCATTTACCTTACACATTTAAATGTAACACACAATACCAGTAAAGTTTTTTAACACAAGCTAGTTAATTACATGCATGGTTCACAGGTGCTGACAGATTTAGGGTAAAGAAAGGAAAGTGCATTAGGTGGCCAGCCTAAGGGCTCTTACACATGAGCGTTTTTACCTGCGCTCCCCTGCGTTCCGTTTTTCGCGTTCAGCCGCAGGGGAGCGCAGGAATAGACGCATTTAAGTATTTCAAATGGGGCTGTACTCACACAGGCGCATGTAGGCACCGAACACAGGAAAAATGCAGCATGTTGCGTCTCAACCTGCGTTCGGCGCCTACATGCGCCTGTGTGAGTACAGCCCCATTTGAAATAATTAAATGCATCTATTCCTGCACTCCCCTGCGGCTGAACGCCGAAAAAAGGAACGCAGGGGAGCGCAGGTAAAAACGCTCATGTGTAAGAGCCCTTATGGAGAAAAGGAAAAGTAACAGAAAGGAATATCATTCACCCAGCATAGGTCTGTCATTCCATGTGAACACTTGCATTAAAACCAGTGTGACAGATTATAGTACATATTATAAACACCATGAAGCAGTACCATTCACATCTCCACACCACCATAACAGTAAAAAAATGGTGGTCAGGGTTCCCCCATAAAAGTAAAGAAAACCCTATTGGTAGTCAGACCCCCCCATAAAAGTTAAATAAACCCACTGGTGGTCAGGGCCTGCCATAAAAGCACAATTGGTGTTCAAGTTTGTCCTTTTTACTCCTCGGGATGTAACATTTATTATCATCAGTGGCTTCAGGTCCCTTCGGAGGCTTTGGCTCCTTTCGACGGCTTTGTCTCCGGCTCTGGCTCCTTTCAATGGCGGTCCTTCTGTACTATAGAGCATCACTGCCTAAGGTTAATATTAGGATTTTTTTAACAAAAAGGTATTTTTCAGATCAAATATCAAACCTAGTTTACATAAAAAAATTTTAATTAGAGAGATATCAGAAACCTCTTCATGAGTATTATAGTATTATGATAATCAAAATATCTTTCCTTTCAGTTATCCTAACTGACCTATCTGACTATTGGACGAGCAACAAAAATGCCCGGCACCCTACCCATGGGTGGGATGCTGCACTGACAGTACGGGCCTACGAGAAAGGACTTTTCCAGTAACAAAACTTCCTTTTCTGCGTACGGCCCTACCTGTCAGTGCAGGATGACTGGGGATGTCCCAGAGCCGTCCTAAAAAAGGTTTGGGATAAAAAACAGATAACATGAACTAGGAACTGAACTGCAGATATATACTGCAGTAAAAAAACTGAAAAGCAGGACTAACTAGGTGCCACTGCTGCTTGCAGCACCTTCCTGACAAATGCCCCTTCTGAAGAGGCCAGTACATCTAGTTTGTAAAACTTGGAAAATTTATGGATAGAACTCCAGTTTGCTGCTCTACAAATCATTTCAGGGGAAGCTGAATTTTGTAATGCCCATGAAGTGCTAACCTTTCTGGTAGAATGGGCTTTTACGTCTGTGTGTGGTCGCTTCTCTATTTGAGAATAATAATGCTGAAGTAACCTTTGGTAAGTAAGAAGGTACTGTACGCATCACTGATTTGTCATGATGAAATACCAGCCAAGGTTGCTTATATGAGAGGGCTGTGAGATCTGAAACTGTACGTCCTGAACAGATGGCCAGCAAAAAAGTCACCTTCCATGAGACTAACTTTATATCTGTCGTATCCATGTGCTCGAAATGTGCTTGTTCAAGTGCTTTGAGTACTAGGTTGAGGTCCCATGGTGGAACTGGATCCTTGTGAGGAGGGTGTAGATGAAGTAGTGCTTGAAAGTATTGTTTGAATTCTGGTAGTATTGCCCACTGTGTTTGAAAGTGCTGAAACTTTTAGCGCTAAAACAATAAGATCTTTGTAATAAATCTAATATTTGTAGTGAATGGCATTCTTTCCAATGTAATCTCTGTTCTGCTAACCAAGATATAAAGTGTTGCCAGGTGCGGTAGTAGGACTTGGCTGTAGTAGGTTTGCATGCCGCTAGAAAAGTCTCAGTTACCAATGATGAGAATCACCTGTCGCGCCAGAGCTGGGATTCAAGAGCCGCACAGTTAATTTTAGCTTGTGTATGTTCTCTGCCCATGCTGGGTCTTGAGTTAATAGGTCTGGAATTTGTGGCAAAATCCATGGTTCTTTCTGCGACAGTAGTTTGAGGTCTGCAAACCATGTCCTTCTGGGCCACCATGGTGCTATCATGATGGTGGGTATTGACTCTGACCTGATCTTTTGAATTACCCTGGGGATTAGGGGAATGGGTGGGAAAACATAAGATAGCTTGCAGTCCCATGGACTGGCTAGCACATCTACCTGCTCCACCTTTGGGTCCTTGACCTTGGAATAAAATCTGGGAAGTTACGTGTTGAGGCGAGACGCCATCATGTCTATTGATGGGGTCCCCCATTTGGTTGTTATTGCTTGGAATATATTCGGATTTAAGCGCCACTCCCCTGCATCAAGCGAATGTCTGCTGAGGTAGTCTGCTTGCCAATTTTGTACCCTAGGAATGAAGATCGCGGATATGTGGCTGTTGTTGTTTTCTGCCCAAGTCATGATTTTTGTTACTTCCTTGAGAAATGAAGCACTCCTTGTGCCCCCTTGGCGATTGAGATATGTTACGGTCGTGCCGTTGTCTGATTGAATTCGTATGTGTCTGTTGTGCAGCATGTGCTACCAGTGTGTAAGGGCATTGAAGACTGCGCTGATCTCCAACATATTGATATGCAGACTGGACTCCTGATCTGACCACCTCTCTTGGCATACCCTTGGGGGCCAAGAGGCCCCCCACCCTTGAAGGCTTGCATCTGTTTTTATGATGTCCTGTACGGGAAGGTCCCATAGTCTGCCATGCCATAGTCGAGGTAGAGAGGTCCACCACCACAGGCGGTGCCTGACTGTAACAGACAGCTAAAATTTTTGTGAGAGGTCTAGGTTCTTGTTCCAGTGTCTTAGGAAGAATTGTTGCAATGGTTGTAGGTGTGACTTTGCAAATGGAATGGCCTCTATGCTCGCTGCCATGTTGTGCAACATCTGAGAATCTCCTGTGCTGATGGTGATTGACTTTCTTGTAGGTGTATGGCAGAGTCCTGTAAAGTTCGAGCTTTGGAGATAGGGAGGAACAATCTTTGGAGTGTTGTGTCCAGGGTCATTCCCAAAAAGTCTAGGCTCTGTTTAAGGTTGAGTTGGCTTTTTGGGTGGTTGATAATCCAACCGTGATCATGAAGAGTTTGGAGACATTTTTTGTGTGTGTCTCTCCGCCATGTCTCTGGAGCGTTGGTTGGCCTCGGATATTGGTATTTTAAAGCCTTTACAATGGATGGAAGAGATTCCATCTTGAACCTGTCGTATCTGACAAATTGGTTGAGTGGTTGTAAATTGAGTAAATTGAGGCCGGTACCCTCCATCTTACTTTGTAACTAAAAATAGATTTGAATAGAAGCCGGAAAAACTTTGTTGCTTGGGACCAGGTTGCATAACTTTCTTTTGTAGTAGTTCTTGTATTATCTGCATGAGAGCTTGTCCCTTCTCTGGTTGAGAGGGAATGGTTGATGGAACAAACCTGTTTTGTGGAAGTGTTGTTTGAAAAGGTATCTTGTACCCTTGTGAAACTATTCTTTGAACCCAGGGATCCTTTATAGGTTTCTTTCAATTGTCTGCAAAGTGTTGTAACAGTCCCCCGACTTGTTCAAGAATCTTGACTTTTAGACGTTGTTGACTTTCGAGGAAATTTGGTTTGATTTTGCCAAGATGGTCTGTAACGTCTGTTAGACTGACCTTGGTTTTGTTATCTTTCTGGTTGTTCTTGACTGTTTGTTGCTTGAGGTCCAAGGTCTCTGATGGTAGTCCTATGATGGAATTCATGCTGTTTGCCTTGAGTTAAAAAGGTCCCTTTTCCCTCCTGTAACATCAGAGATAATTTGTTTGAGCTTGTTGCCAAATAATTGAGAACCTGAGAATTTTAAAGATGTGAGTCTGTGTTTAGATGCCGTGTCACCTGACCACTGGCGCAGCCATAATGCCCTGCGAGCTACTACTGAGGCTGCTGAAGCCCTGGCAGTCAATTTAGTTATGTCTAGTGCTGCTTCTTTCAAGAATGTGAAGGCTGATTTAATCTTTGATATGGCTTCTGTTAATGCCTGTGGTTCAGTGGGTGGTGAGTGTAAAAGTTCCTGGCAACAATACTGGGCTGTTTTGGCAACCATTGCAACAGCTGCTGCCGGTCTTAAAATAGCTGCTGCACTTTGAAAGTCCTTTTTGAGTGCTGAATCCATTTTCCTGTCCATTGGTTCTTTAAGAGAACCTGCATCTTCTGCTGGTAGCATAGTATTATGGAATAGTCTCACGATGGGTGGGTCTACTTTGGGAATCTTATCCCATAATTAGGGATGTAGCGAACTGCCGATTTGGTGTTCGCGAACGCCGGCAAAAAATGCGAACGTTCGCGAACTTCGAACACCGCTAAAATCGTTCGATTCGAACGATCGAAGGATTTTAATCGTTCGATCGAAGGATTTTCATTCGAATCGAATGATCGAAGCCATTCGATCGAATGCTTTTCATTGAATCGAATGCTTACAATTGTTCGAACGAATGGAAATCGTTCGATTTTTAGCGGTCGAAGGAATTCGAATGGTCGAATGGTCGAACGAACGAACGCGAACTCAAAATGCGAACGTTCCCAAACGTTCGCGAACATTCGGCGGACGCGAACGGTCGAAGTTCGCGCGAACTAGTTCGCGGGCGAACAGTTCGCTACATCCCTACCCATAATATGTATTCCTCTTCCTCTGGGTAAGTATTGAAAAATCTTTATGTAATATTACCCTTTTTGTCTGGTTGTGACCATTCATTATCGATGACTCTACTTGTAGATTTGCAGACTGGGAAAGATCTAGGCTGCTTAGCAGAGTTGCCAATGACCTTGTCCGCTTTAGAAAGAGGAACTTGTTCCTGTTTGATCTCTAATGTTGAAAAAATGGATCTGAGAAGATCCTTAACGTCTTCAGGCTGTTTAGGGCTATCCTCTGAGGACATTGATTGTGAATCTGATAATGATGGTTCCTCTGAGCTAGAGCATGGACCTGATTCATCTGGAGAATTAGGGGACATAATTGTTGAAAAAATGGATCTGAGAAGATCCTTAACGTCTTCAGGCTGTTTAGGGCTATCCTCTGAGGACATTGATTGTGAATCTGATAATGATGGTACCTCTGAGCTAGAGCATGGACCTGATTCATCTGGAGAATTAGGGGACATATCAGGAAATTCATCCTCTGATGCCGGAGAAGGGGATCTCTTGCACTTTCTTTTCCCTCCCTTAATTTCCTGTTTCTGTGGTTGATTGACTAATGTGCGGTGTAATGTGTCTTAAATGGTAGATTGGAACCAATTCATAAATTGAGACATTTCAGATGAAGTGTGGTCTAGATTGGAAGTACCTTGTACTTGTTGTGAGTCTGAGATTGGAATGTTAGGTTGGCTCTACAGAGGTAGAGGGTTGTAGTTGCATAGTTGCTGTTTGTATATTGCCTTCTTGTGAAGCATGTACTATTGCTGAAGTCGTGACATTATTGACAGAAAAATGTGAGGCATCCACAGAGGGAGGCTGTAGCCTTATTGGAGATACAGAGCGAGATCGCTCGTTACGTTTTGCTGATGCCTCAGGTGCCTTTTTTATTTTGGCTTTTAGTTCTTGTTGCCTATCTGGCAAGTCTATTTACTTAATTAAGGAAACTAAGTCCTCATCAGCAGACACCATGTTTGAAGCGTAAAGCTAAACACACTGTTTAGACTGGTATATTGTCTCAGACTGTGTGTAAGCTGCGCTGCTTGTATTGCGCTCGTGCGCCTGAAGTCAAAGATGGCCGCGGGTCACTCAGAAGCAAAGTCTTGCACGTCTGGAGTGTGACGACGGCTGCCTGAAATGTGCGCAGGAAAACAGAACGTTGTTCACTGTGGAACGCGATGGTGCTGTTTGGAACGCAAATTGCCCTAATGAGTTCTGCATTGGACTGCTGCTGCTGTCGCTATCATTTCATAATTTGGTAGGCTCAACCTGCTATATAGTGGGAGCTCTTATTTTAATATATTAGCGCCGACACCCTGTAAGCAGAGGAGCACACACCAGGGCTCAACTGAAGTCTGCCATAATGTATGATACTTACAACCAGGGCTCTACTAAGTCACGTCCTATGAGGCTATGGGAGCACACTCGGTACCGTCATGTCTGGTTACTGGGCTCTGTTATTTCAATTTAATACAGAGATCACAAGCAATAAATTCGACATGTAAAAAAAGTCTTCTTCTGTAAATCCTTTAAAAATATGAGTAATGCAAGAGAAGGAGAAAAAGCTGCCTCCAGGGCAGGACAAACTAAAAACTGAGGAAGAGGTGGAGACACCAGGAAGGAGGAGACTGAAAAGAGTGAATTAGTTTGTCCTGCCTCCAGAGAGGAACAACTTAACCCCAGTCGTTCTTCACTGACAGGTAGGGACATACATATATATATATATATATATATATATATATATATATATATATATATATATATATATATATATATATATATATATATATATATATATATATATATATATATACACACACATACAATTAGGTCCATAAATATTTGAATATAACTATATGTGTATGTTTCTGGTTCACTTTGAAAAAGTCTGGTGTTCCAGCCGAAACGTTAGTTTTGTGCCCTAATAAAGATTTTTTTACTTTTTGTAAGATTTGCGAGTGCAACTTCTAATGATTCTATATACAGTTAGGCCCATAAATCTTTTTGGTGAATTTGATCGAATGCACTATTCCTTCGATCAGTAAGATTCGAATTCGGCCGAATAAGGACCTATTCAATCGAAAAGGACCCATTAGACCAAAAAAAAACTTTGACTTAATTTCGGTTGGTCTTTTTAAATTCGAATTTTCGAAATTTTTTCAATTCGACCCTTGATAAATATGCCCCATAGAGTTATAGACATTGTATGGCGGGAAAGGTGCGTGAGGAACAGAGGGATGTGATGTAAAACAAGTTGTATAAGTATCCAAAAATCTGTGTACAAATATATCAATCAATCAAAAATATAATAATGATTAATAAAGGTGCCAATGAGTGCACACAAACATATTAACAATGCTGTGTAAATTAAAATATTGTATCTAAAAATTGCAACAGAGTAACTAGTCCGCTCCATCCTGTGTCAATATGTTACATCAAACTGTGTAGGCACAATATACCAATAAATTGCAAGACTTCAATCCGTTAATTTGTAATACGAGAGCATACTGCTGTCAAATCACTGTGATACCTAAAAATGTCTCCCAATGTTCAACCATCCCAGGTATATAACACCCACGTTCCCTGCTGCTAAAATCTTACTTGTTAATAAATAGAAGTCTAGTAACCAACCAAGTGTGGCTCAGCTATACATATAGGGGCATATTTATCAAGGGTCAAATTTCGAATTGAAAAATTCAAATTCAAAAAAACCAACCAAAATTAAGTCAAAGTTTCTTTTGGGTCGAATAGGTCCATTTTTTAATGAATGGGTCCATATTTGACCAAATTCAAATAGAAGGAATAGCGAATTCGATCGAAATTGATTTGAAGTTTTTCCCAAAAAAACCCCTTACATTTTTCAAAGTCCACCAATTGACTCCAAATAGGTTCTAGGAGGTCTCCCATAGGCTAAAACAGCAATTCAGCAGGTTTTAGATGGCGAATGGTTGAAGTCGATTTTTTAAAGAGACAGTACATGAATGTTCGAATTTTTTGCTAATTCGAATTGAATTTGGACTATTCCCTAGTCGAAGTACACAAAAATAGCTTGAATAGCCCCATAGTGTGTGGGTGTATATATATATATATATATATATATATATATATATATATATATATATATATATATATATATATATATATATATATATATATAGGAGTTTTACTTTGAAAGCAGCTAGTAAGTTGCAGGTAAAACTTAGTCCCTTTGTAAAATGTATAATTAAGTAATTGAATTCTTAATGAATCAGATGAAAATTAAGTGTAGGACTGGCCAGATATGGGATGACTTTGACGTACTTGGCCAGCTTAAATATATTGCAATATATGGACAAAAAATCCCTGTGTTGTTTAAAGGGTAAGGCATTTTTTAGTAGCAGTATGCACAAAATGTCTCTGTCTTAAATATATTGATAATGGGTTGAGTGCAGAGGACTCTTGTAATGTGTATATATGTTTTTTGTGGTCACAGCCTCATTGAACCCCTGCCTAATGGTTTTTAAAAATAGTGGTGAGCACAACTTTCCATACATATATATATATAAATGTTGTTGTCATTATTTGCTTATTTATATTGCATGTTCTGTGTTTGAGTACTTAATACCATTATTGCTTTGTCTTGACAAGTAGTGTTAATCTTAATTTCCTGCTTTGTTGCCATAGCTGCTGCAAATGATCTTGAAAATGTGTTTTCTCTTTCCAAATCCAGGAGCAATACTATAAAGTAAATGGAAACAAATTATGTTATCTTAAATTACTTTCCAATTACAATGGTAAGCACTATAATCTCAGCTAAATATTTATCTCCAGCAAAGCACCATCAGAAATGTTATACTATTATGTCCATATTGATATTGCCATTTTTACTTTTGACTGATTATTTCTATTTAATTCATGGCACGCTCCCGACAAACATGCAATTATAAAAAAATCATGAATTAAAAAATATGTAAGGAAGATAAAATAGGTTATAACAATGGGGTTCTAAAAGGAAAGTTGTATTCACTACTAAAGGAAGAAAGCAAATAAACCATCAATATGGAAATCAGGGATGCACAAATAAAAATAATCTAAGGTTTTCTAGCTGTTATAAGAAATTATAGATGTTTAATATGATGTCTGGTGCACAATCAAAGCCTGGGCATACAAAATCACATGATAATCTATCCATCCCTTTCAGGCAAAAAAAAAAAACTTCTGTATAACTTTATTATTATTACAGATATCCCCATAAAACACACATTTATAGTAATATTTTTTTGAAGCATAAGCTACAGCATTATGTCAACACAAATAAACAAACACCACTCCCAGGAAATCTGGATAGCTTTGTGCCTCAAAGTCAGGCTGTGGCACTACAGACAGATAGAAGCACACTGGTAGCTACAGTTCATATCATGGAAATAATTTACTGGCTTAATTCAGAAATTTGTAGGGCACACCTTTTTCTTAGAAATAAAGATGTTTTTTAAACTTGCTGAAGTGTCAAGTATGTGAAATCAAAATGTATTTGTCTTAATATGTATATGTATAAATATATATCAGCACAAGTAAGTTCAGACTCAAGTTGAAACTTTTATACATTAATCTTTGCATCTAAAGCTGGCCTATAAGATCTGCATTGACAAACAAGTGGATTTTTTCCCAATATGCCTATATAGGGCTGTATTCCGAATTTTGGCCTTAGGGCCGAACAATCCGATTACAACAAGGAGCAATGGGCCCCGATGGGTCGATCGCCTGAAAAATTAAACCTTCCCGATCGTTATCGTGGCCAGATATTGATCGGGAAGACCCGTCGGAAGCCCCCATACACGGACAGATCTAATTGGTCGGCAGCTTTAACCTGTGTATGGCCACCTTTAGATCTAAGTAAGTGGTGAGACCTATTTTCCACGTTATCATAGGAGTGTATTAAAGTAAGATGGAGAAAATGTATTTAAAGGCGTAGGTGCTTGTGGCGTGATATAAGAGGTTACAGAAGAGTTCTGTGATTATTTGAAAGTACAAGGTCGAAGGACTGTATATTTCTCATAATACACAAGTTTCAATGAGTTATGTGATACAAATTACATCATAAGCACCGATTGTAACTGCACTATTTATGACAAGTATCTATTTTGCATGGTTTGCAAGAGAGAGAAGTTCCTGAGAGTACTGAATGCACCTGCTACAAATTGATATGATAACATAACTTAAAGGAAACAAATGGGCAAATTAACCAGAGGTTAAGATGAAAATTGTATTGCTTCTTGAAAGGAAAAATCCCTTTCTCTGTCAGATTTGTTGCCTTTGTGGGGTTTTTTCAATTTTTCATCTACTTTTTCTTTTGACTGAAGAATATGGCCACTCAAACCTGCTGAGATTGGATAAAATAGCCTCATCAGCATTTCTTTGAAAGGAACTCCTTTTATCTATTCACTTACTCAAGAATTCTCAAGAGTTCTCAAGAATCCTCTAGGTACCTCAAGTCTGAGGGAAATTTATGCTTGACAAAATTCAAGTGAGAAATGATACAAACCAAAAAACTAAAATAGTCAAGAAACACGCATGATATTTGAAGATAGATTATTGGAGAATTTTATAATTCTGATAAATCTGTCCTTTACAATAATGTGTTTTCATATGTTATCTATATAATAATGCCAAAACATGTGGATTTATGCATAAAAGCTGTATAGAGATACCCTAACCACAAGCAAATAGGGCTTAATTACAAAGAACAGGGTTGTAAGAAATAGAGCTAAAAATTATTTCTTTTTTACAATTTTTTGCAAATTATTATAATCAAAACTGGACAGTAAGATTTGATAAGTTAATATATATATATATATATATATATCTAATTGCCCGTTACCCAATATGTGAATTTTTTTTTTATTTTTAAGCAGTAAGACGACGATCACAGCAGCATCAATTTTCATTTTGCGAATCCTGTCTGCGTATCTTCCTCTGGGTGGACCTTAAAGCAGCTAGTGAAACCATAAGCATAATGTTAGCTTATTCAAAAATCAATTGCATTTTGAAATCGTTATTTTTACTGACAGTTGAGAAAAATAACATTTGTTATATTTTCTCCTCAATCACTGTGCACTTTGACAACAGTATTTAAAAACTAATGTGATAATGATACAGCTTTGTTTCTATTTCTGCAGTATATAATTCAAAGCTAAACGTGTAATTCCACAGAAGATGCATTTATTTGTTAATCAGTATGGACAAGACAAAAGAGCAAATACAATTGTGGCCAATTCGCTCCTATGTATGTGTAAGAAACATGCTATAAAGCATTTATACTATATAAGCATCCAACTACATTTTAATTTGTTGCACAATCTTTTCTGTATTACCTTTGTATTAATATAAAAATTGTATTAATTTTTAAATAGCATTAAGACTTTACAAAAAAAATGCATTGTACAAATTTCTACCTCTAATTTACATAAGTTTATTATAATTGCATTTAAATGAGCAACCACAGGAACACTTGTCATTAAATTCTGAATAATTAAGATTATTATCTTGGTGTGTTCACTCTAAGAGTGCTAAGAAAGTTACTTACATTTCACAGCTAGATACTTTAAAAAAGAGCACATCAACAGCCTGACGGTAAACTGCTTGAGTTTGCTTTCATATTTTGTTTAACATTTTTCTCAATGTTTTAATTTGCATATTTAAGAACCTCTGTATAGCATTAATACTAGAAAATTATTTATAGGCTCCCAATACAGTTATTGTGAAAAGTACATTTTATTGACAAAAGGCTACTGCCCCTATAAATAAAAAAATAGTTCTTTGAAACCATTGATTTTATTGGTAAGGGACTGTACTGCAGATTGGTTAAAATATCTGCCTCTGATCTACATCTGACACCTACAAATATAATGTAAACTTGTGATATGGGAAGCCATACAAGGGATAGGAAAGGAAAACTCAGTCTAGTTTAAGGGTTCTTTCAGCTATTGCCTAGTTATTTACTGATATTGAATACTTCAGCCCCATAAACAATTGTGTCTGCACAAAAATATATACCCCTATATGTAAAAGGCACTTATTTTAATGGAACAGTAACAGCAAAAAATTAATGTGTTTGAAAGTAATGAAAATATAATGTACTGTTGCCCCGCATTGGTAAAACTGATCTGTTAGCTTCAGAAACACTACTATAGTGTATATAAACAAGCTACTGTGTAGCAATGGTGGAAATTGAAAAAAGCTATATGGCACAGGATAAATAGTGGATAACAGATAATACTATTATGTTCTACAGAGCTAATCTGCTATCTGCTGTGTAACCTGAGCCTTTTCTGATGTGTATGGCTGCCCCCCATTGCTATACAGCAGGTTATTTATATAAACAAAAGTAGAGTTTCTGATGCGCACACAGCAGAGCAACACTGCATTATATTTGTATTACTTTAAAACACTTTCATTTTTTTATGTTACTGTTCCTTTAAGGTTCAGTAACCCATAGCAACCAATAAACTTTTTCAGATGGCCAGTAAATGTTTCCTGCTGGTACTTTCTACAGGTGATTAGACTAGTACCAAACTTTTCACCCTTTATTACATTTGCTCAACATTACATTGTCACCTCTAATGCTTCCTAGAAATTATAAACTAATATGCTTCAGTTTACCAATTTTAATTGTAGTAATGTGAAATTGATAATTTATAGTGAATAAAAAATTTATTTTTTGCTTGATACAGTTTTTCAGCAAAATGTAAATTTTCGCCAATGGTGGAAATTTCTGCAAGTCTGCACTAAAATTTCCCCATGTGCTTTGCTGGAAAAAAACTGAGAAAAAAAATGTCCCCTTGACGCCAATGCATTTGGAAAATTTTCTGCGGTTTTACAAAACAGAGCAGTTTCATTCCTCACTACTCATTGCACAAATGTTTTGGGCATTTCAGAATTTGAAGGAGGAAATAGATATAAGAAATAAATTAAGTTGATTTCTGTACAGCCAATAATGACAGCAGAAATTTGACTGATGTAGTCTGACTGAGCAGTCAAATAAGACTTATGAAATTCAAAGCTGGCATGGAATAAATCCGACGCATCAAAAAAACCATTTATTTTATGTTTATATTCTTATTAAAAATATTCTGGTCACCTACTGGATAAATTAACAGATATTACTTTGTTACACAGCTATCGTTGGATTTCCATGGACGTAAAGTTCGAATACTCGTCTATTCCACACAATATGGGCTTACAAGCTATAGCAGAAACACTTACAAGGTCACACCAATATACACAAGATTTTATAGATTTCACTGTATTGACTTTGGAATTTTTACTCACTTACAATATTTTCTACTTTGATGGGGATTACTACCTCCAGAGATGCGGGACCACCATGGGGGCATCCTTTGCCCCCACCTATGCCTATTTATACATGGGTTGGTGGGATCTGTCACGCATCCTTGGATGTGATAATGCCTATTGGAGCCACATAATTTGGCATGGTCTCTACATTGACGACCTCTTATTTATTTGGGGTGATCCACTTGATTTAATAGGGGAGTCACAATTATCTTAATGATAATAATCTTAATTTAAAATTTTCTTTAGAATAACACATGCACGGTATACATTTTTTGGATTTAAAACTAATAGGTAATGGAGATCATGGCAGGATCAAATCTGAGATTTTTTGTAAGACCACAGCAGGAAACACCATACTAAGAGCAAATAGTTGTCATCCCCAACAGACTCCGTGGAGCATTCCATATGGCCAGTTCGTACGGTACCGCAGGAACTGCAGTCAGAGTGGTTCCTTCTATGAGCAGTGGAGATTTGTCCCAGAGACTGTGTAGAAGGGGCTACTCTAAAGATCTTATTAATAACTCCTATAATAAAGCGAGCAAGATAAGAATATGGATAAAAAGAAAGACATGAGGAAAGTTTATGATTACCAAAAAGATAAAATGTATTTTATAACAGAATACTGTGAGGCATACAACCAAATGATCAAAATAGTTGAGATATCTTCCTATCTTATGTACCAACAATAGATTGCATGAAGTACTGTCCTTCAATGATATCAAATTTGTCTCAAAAAAAGCCCCTACATTGGGCAATATGCTAGCACCCAGCATAGTCTCCTCCACTGTACCCAAACAAAGAGGTGATTGGCTTTCTTCCAAGGGAACATTCAAATGTGGATCCATAAGGTGTAAAACCTGTGGGGCGATTGATGTAAGTAGTGGCTTTTCATCAAACGCTACAGGTTTGACTTATCATAATAAAAGTTTTTTTTAACTTTAACTCTAAACGAATAGTTTACTTATAAGAATATAAATGCTGTATGAAACAATATGTGGGCCGCTCTATCAGATAATCCCCTATAGGTAAACATTTTTCACTATGCTCCTCTAGAGGCATCCAGGACCTTGGTGTGAAAGTTATAGAGCAAGTCAAAACTCCTTTGAGAGGAGGTGACACTTTGCATCCCCTGAATGTGTGGATTCTGGATTTTAGAACTTGATACTAGAATACCAAAGGGATAAAAGACATGACCTTGTGTATTTATATTTATATAGATGTTACAACTTTGACCACGATTATTTTAGAGCATTACATTGACAGTAATATTGTTTGCTTAGTATAGTTTGCACATTTTTGTGTATTTGCACTATTGTAGATTATGTCTTATCCTGTCAATATGTATCTAACTTGTTTCCCTTATATCAATCCTGAATAGTTTACAGCAGGGGTGTCCAACCTTTTGGCTTCTCTGGGCCACATTGGAAAAAGAAAAAATTGTCTGGGGCCACACATGAAATACACAAACACTTTTGATTTGTAAAATTAAAGAAACTACGCAGAAAATAACTACAAAAAACAGTTAGATAACTAGATGGAGATATACATTAAATATGGGACACCTAGATATTAAACAGACTTATTATTATATTATTATTACTAACTGGGCAATGGGCAGAGTCCCCCATCCTCCCTACTCCATAGGTCGCCACATTGTTACACTCCAAACATCACCCGCAATCCTGCGCTGATCAATTCAAAACTGAGTCGCTGCTTGGCTTTTGAAAATGCGGCATTATTAAACACACTTAGGGGTTGATTCACTAAGGGTCGAATATCGAGGGTTAATTAACCCTCGATATTCGACTGGGAATTGAAATCCTTCAACTTCGAATATCGAAGTCGTAGGCTTTAGCGCAAATAGTGCGATCGTACGGTCGAAGGATTATTCCTTTGATCGAACTATTAAATCCTTCGAATCGAACGAAAATATTGAACGAGAATCGAAGGAATATCCTTCGATCAAAAAAAGTTAGGCAAGCCTATGGGGACCTTCCCCATAGGCTAACATTGACTTCGGTAGCTTTTAGATGGCGAACTAGGGGGTCGAAGATTTTTTTAAAGAGACAGTACTTCGACTATCGAATGGTCGAATAGTCAAACGATTTTTAGTTCGAATCCTTCGATTCGAAGTCGTAGTCGAAGGTCGAAGTAGCCCATTCGATGGTCGAAGTAGCCCATTCGATGGTCGAAGTAGCCCAAAAAATACTTCGAAATTCGAAGTTTTTTTACTTCGAATCCTTCACTCGAAGTTAGTGAATCGGCCCCTATGTGATCACATTGGCAGTGGGTGTGCTGTGAAACTAACACGTTTCATGCCCAGGTATCTCGGCACTTCCTCAGAGTTAAGTGTGCATCACGTTAAATAGACTCATTAATGCATATTAATTTAATTTAAAAAACGGTGTGTGCAAAAATGCGTGTGCAAAAGTGCTTCAATATATACATGCTTACATACTAAGAAACCATAACAATCGTTCTAAAAACATTATTTCTTCATATGTGTATAATTGTGATTTTTCTTTCTATTATTATAATGAAACAATTTCATTAAAAATATTCTAAAAATATTTTCGATATTCTAAACTTACTAAACTTACTAAATAACCACAATTTATGAATTAATTCACCCAATTAACTGTGTACAATAATTAATCAGTTAACTTACAAATAAATTATGTTGTTAAAAATATTATATACATCCAAATTAATTCTGATATATAAATATGCACTATGATTCATCAATCAACTTCTGAATTAATTCTGATGTTAAAAACAACAAATTAATTAGGTCCTTGATTAAAACGACCACCATTAATTCATACATATATTTTTTCTTTTAAATTATTTTATATTATCTCATTTATATTTCACAGAATTATATCCATAATGGTGTGAATATAATGGTGTGGATATAATAGCATCTCCGATTGTTGGTATCTTAACTCGCATGATAATATAAATCTCTAATATTTATACAGCTAGTGATATAATTAATAATATAATATCTGTTAGGGAATCAACTAGAGAATCATAAGCAGATCGTTCAACATATCCATAATTAATAGACACACATATAGCTATAAATCTTCCACATACATACTCAAATGGTCATTTTACTATTTATCGTAGTCTTTGACTGATTTCATGTCACATTCCTTGTTTAACCCTCGTGATGTAATTGTGTCCAACAAAAGGATCCACTTAATCTCTCTTTTGGATAACAATCTATCAATGTCTCCTTTCCTCTTTCCCAATTTGACACTCTCAATTGCCTGAAAAGAAATAAAGTTTTCATTAGCACCATGCTCCTCAATTATATGGGCTGATATAGCTGAAGATGTGTCTTTTCTATTAATGCAGGCTAAATGTTTCAGAATCCTATCTTTCAGCCTTCTAGTCGTCTTGCCTACATACTGCTTACCACACCTGCATGTAGCCAAATAGATCACATTTATTGTACGACAATAGGTATATGTATTACATTTATAGATTTTTCCTGTACTGGTACTTTGTATTTCTCTCAATATTTTAATAAATCTATATACAAATTGTGGCTTTCCCATGTTAAGTCCTGACAGTATCGGATCAGATCTTAAAACTCCCCAATGCTTCTTGATTATCTGTTGTATCTCCTTGGCTTCAGAACTATATCCAGTAATAAATCTTATTTTATTTTCTTGTATTTTCTGTCTCTTGTTTTTATTTTTATACCTTGATTGTGGAAGTAGCTTTGTTCTATTACTCAATACAGCTTTGTCATAGGCTTGTTTGATGTTACTGACTTCATAGCCCCTTTCTATCAATCTGTCCCATAAATTCATTGCCCTCTGCTGAAAGGCAGACCAAGTCGAACAATTGCGTAGTAAACACAGAAACTGTCCGATTGGTATGCCTCGCAGCAGATGCTCAGGGTGGCTGCTCTGTCTTTGTAGAAGTGAATTCCTACTTATCGGCTTCCTGTATATGTCTGTATGTATTAAGGAATTGTCAGATATATATTGAATATCCAGGAAGTCGATAAAATTGAATCAATTTAATATGTAAATTCAATATTGTTATCATTAGCATTACAATAGCTGACAAATGTCTCCAGTTGTGCCTCGGTATCCTCCCATATGAATATCAGATCATCAATATAGCAGTAATACTTCTTAACATTGGTGAATAGTGGTATCTCCTGAATGTGGAACTTTTCCAACCAACCCATAAACAAATTAGCATATGAGGGTGCAAATGTGCCCCCATTGATTTGCCGCACTTCTGTACATAGTAAACTCCATTAAACATGAAATAATTATGATTCAATAAATATTCTACTGCCTAAATAATGAGCTGATTTTGTTCTTAACTATATAAATTACTTTCTCTGAGCAAGTCATTTAATGCATATGTAATGCATATAATCCATCTGTGTGCTTAATGGAGGAATATAGGGCTGTGACATCCATCATCACCCACTGATAATTCAAACCCCATTCTATATCATTCAATTTATTTATAGCATCTCGACTGTCCCTAAAGTAAGAGGGTAACTGTGTTACAAATGGTTGTGAGTTTGTCCACATATTCACTTAGACCTTCGTTGAGGGACCCTATGCCTGCTATTATAGGTCTACCCTTTTCTCTCTCCTTCAAGCTGGGCCACATTCATATCTATCCTGGACCGCATGCGGCCCTCGGGTCGCAGGTTGGACACCCCTGGTTTACAGTCTATCAATCTTGTTTCTCAGCTTAACCAACACAGTGTAAAGGGTTTTTGCGATACTGTGTTTGTTTTAATCACTTCAATTGGGTTTTAATATGGATTAATAAATAGTTTTTTATTTCTAGGGATGTACAAATGTTTATATACATTGGGAAGTAGATAGTCATAGACATTGCAATTTTATGCAATTCCTGAAGGGGTCGCTGTTGTACGGCCTATTTAAGGAAGTGACATGTATGAATCTGTAAGCCTTTGATTAAGGGTGATGTTGGTCTGTGACCTACTGCAATAAACCAGCATCTTTTAATCCGGAGTGCCGCCTTTCTATTTGTTCATTATAGTGGGAAGACCGATGGCAGAGCACCCGGAACAAAAATTGGAGTTGCAGTAAGGAGAACATATACAGTAAGAAGTGAGTCTGGAGTGGCCTAATTCTCTTTTTGATTTTGTTAGCATTACTGCAAAGAAAAAGACTTTTCTGTATTATTTACAGTACATTATATAGCAAAACAAATCATAAGTCCTCTGTATAATGAGCTGCTCCTTATCTCATAGTCTAACAACTGGGGTAAGAGAGTGGTTTCTATGTGGGGATGCATTTCTCCCTGATTTTAGTAGAACAGCAAAGTACTTGAGAAAAAGGAGGAGATTAGGTACTTGGCAGTAGTAAATGCTTTTTAGTGTATTAGGAAGGACAAAATGCTGACATGTCCTTGTGTGACTGGAATTGGCTTCTCTTAACTAGGCCCTAGCTGCAGGCTCTTTGACTGTTGCAGGACCATGCTCTGATTACTGGTTGTGTGAGTTGGTTTAAATAAAAGGTATTTTATTGAATTAATAATGTTTAAATATTAGGTTTATTTATTTTGATAATACTATAATGAGTTTTATAGTAATGAGTTATTTTTTTTTACATTTACTAAGTTGCAGACTATTATTGTGAGACATGTAATGGCGCAGTTAAGGGTTAATTTCTTTTTTTGGGATTATTTTTATTGTTTCTCTTTTGTGTTCTTTTAATTGTACTTTGCACACTACTGTTGTATGTCCATTGTATTTATGTGGAAGGTGCACATTTCCTCTATTTCTCTTAATTACACTTCCTTTTCACCTTTTATATCTTCAGTAATTGTGTATAGAAGTGATATTCCTGGATTATACGGTCAGAGAAGTCTTGCTCACTTGTTTTTATCAAGTTCAAACTTAAAAGCATTTTTACAACTAAAATTGTCTTTATTTGTTCAACAGACCAATAAGGCATCTATGGACCTTAGTTGAAATTTTGCAACCTTCCCCCCAACTGACAGACCCAAAGGGGACATGCCCAGGGTAACTGCACTTTCATATTTACAACAATTTTTGCCTCCCATTCCCACACCTCATATCCCCACTATATTATTAAACCACATGTGTATAAGATATTATGGCCACTTTTTATTATTTTCTTACATTCTTAATGGGGGAAAGCCCTGGAGCTATAAACGCAGGGGCTGCATGACAAGGGATCCGAATGACCAGGATTACACTGGTTTAGATTTAAAGATTGGCAGAATCAGAGGCAGCTGTGATTGGGTGAGAAGGATTGAGTTAAGGCAGGGAAAAACCAGGCTGGGGGCAAAGAAAGACAGGGATGTGATGTCAGGGGAACAAGCAGTTCACTTCCTTATCTTCTGAGCATGAGGCAGAGCCCTCTCTCTAATATAATGTTATTAGCTGCAGTATTTACGCATTAACTCCTCAGTAAACTACTGGCTTTGGGGGTAGAACTATTTAGGAAGTTGTTTGTTAGTTTCTTCCTGTTTATTTGCTGTTGAACAGCAGTTAATCTCACTTTAGTCACTCAGGCAGCATGGAAGTCAGCCTGGGCCAAAAAGGTAACCTCTGTATTATATAAGAATTCCAGTTGTGATACTGAGCTGCTGCTACTGCAACTAATTAGAGGATAGAGAGAGCTGTAGTTGTAGTATGCAGAGATGGTGGTGGGGCTTAGTCAGGAATAGGACAAAGCCTGAATACTGTAATTTTTCTGGGCATTACTTTCAGAAATCAGCACATTGTATGGTATTTCTATAGATATAGTTACTTGAGCAGCAGCCTATTATTAGATTCTGACCTCTATTTTACTGGGCTTTATTGAGTTACTGATTTCAGCCTATGCTCAGAGGACAATTCGCTGCTACTGCAGATGGAACCTACATATAGTAATCCTCTGTTAGAATGTCTAGTTGGTTTCTAGATACCTATATATACCAATATATATATATATATATATATCAGACAACGCCAACATACAATAGGTCTCGCAGTGCCTGTGGCTTGCAACTACAACAATTTTGTGATGCTTGCCTTGGGGGACTATGGCCAGAATTGAGCCAACTGGTAGTGAGGCAGACTCTTGATGTGCAGGGGTCCTGCAGGAGTAGTGGTTGCCTGGTTACACTTGCCCATCTGACCCCTAGCGGTTGGATGGCTGACATCTCAGGTAGTCCAGGAAAATGGATGGTGTTTGATTATTGGCAAGCATTCTCTCTGGGAAAAGGAGTAATTCCACTTCATGCTTTAAGTTTGAATAAAATCCATAGTGCCTGCAAAAAACAAAAATAATAATACTACTACTACACTTAGCACTAAGTCGCTTGCTGTTTCACATCACTCAGATAGCATAACAATTGGGGGTTAGAGGTAATTTTTACTGTATATGGGCAAGTATATAGAATTAACAGCCCCCAACATTATATCATATGTGCCATATTATATAATACGTGCCTGCTATTGCAGCTTCCCTTTGTGAGCTGGGGAGAGAGGTAGGTTTCCTATACTTAAGCTGATCACTTAACATCCCTGCACAATGCTAGCCTTTTTTTCATAGAGCCTAGTTTTGATTGTCTTGGCAGAAAGCAGTTGGAGAGCGGGGTTTCACTTCGGGAAAGCGCTGATGGAGCGCGGGGCTCCACAGTGTGGAAGGGCTGTCAGAGCATGGGGCTCCACACCATGGAAGGGCTGTCGGAGCGCGTGGCTCCAAAGCATGGAAGGACTGTCGGGGCTCCACAGCATTTTTGGGCTGTCAAAGCATGATGTCTCCACATCGTGTTTAGACTGTTGAAGCACAGGTTCTCCACACAGTTTTTTGGCTGTCGGAGCATGGGGCCTCCACAGTGTTTTTTGGGTTGTTGGAGCATGGGGTCTCCACAACATGTTTGGGCTGTTGGAGTATGGGGTCTCCACAGAGTGGTTGGGCTGTTGGATTGCATCTCCACATACAGGTTGGGCTGTCAGATCGAGTCTCCATATCGTGGATGGGCTGTCGGAGTGGGCCTCCCCATCGTGGATGGGCAGCTACAGGACCAGCATGGTAAGTGATTGGTTGACCTTACCCTCTGAGCCAGGCAAAAAACGGCTGGAGGGGGGTCTTTACAGAGCAGATGTGCTGCTATGGAAGAAGCATGGTAAGTTGTTTTTAAAAGAAGGGTAAGTGTGGTATCTGGGAGGGAATCAAATTTGCTTACCATGTTAGCATCATAGTCCACCACATGGGCAGAGTAAATGGTAATTGGTAGCAAAATAATGCCATGATTTTGTAGGTCAAGTCTCCTTGTCAAGAGAATGTTTTAGTGGTTTTGGTGTTTGTGCTCATCCAGTTCTTTAGCAGTGAACTATTTGGGATGATATGTCAGGCAACCTAGTAGGAAGTTCACCTTGCTATAACCTGTCCAACAATTATACATCCACAGGGGGGTAGTTGGCTATGCCAGCAATTGCACATGGTTATAGATTATTTAAAGGTATTTCAGTGAAGGAATGTATGTTTTGCATACCTATGATAATTAAAATAAATAAATAAATAACTAAGTAAATCTAGGTAGAGGCAGTCTAATACTCAGTGGTGGATATAATGACATACTGTAGTGCTGATCTAAAGTGAGGAGCAGCAGAGCATAGTAGTGATCCCTTATGGAATTATAACTTTGAATATTGCCTTGGGGTGAGGCTGGTAAGATCCTATTTATCTGATAAAATGTTAATAAATGCTGTGGCCATTTTCACCATTTCTGGCTCCTGGTGTTTAACTGCGGTATGTAACAATGAGATTCAATGGGATGGCTGAAGGGTCAATTGAGGAGTCCCCATTTATGGGCCCACTATGGTTCCTGGTCCATAGTCAATTGCACCCCATATAGCTATGCATCCTATTTATATCATGTGAACAAACCTGTCATATTTAAATATACTGATTCATATTTTTTGCTACTAATTGGGTCCTGTTGCATAGGGGCAAATTCACTATGCGCCGAAGCGCCTAACGCTAGCGACAATTCGCTAGCATTGGCCATTTTCATTACTTCGCAAATTCACTAATAGACACTAGCGTAACTTCACTAGCGTAACTTCGCACCCTTACGCCTGGCGAATTTGTGCAACGGACGTAACTACGCAAATTCACTAACGCGCGCATTGTTCTGAACACTACCTTTTACGCTAGACTTCCTTCGCCACCTCAGACCAGGCGAAGTGCAATAGAGTAGATAGGGATTTCTTCAAAAAAAGTTAAAATTTTTTCTAAGTCCCAAAAAACGCTGGCGTTTTTTCTGTATTATGGGTGATAGGCTGAAAAAGATCGAAAAATTTTTTGGGGCTCCCCTCCTTCCCCCCTACATTTCCTAACTCATGGCAACTTAACTATACAGTGGGCACATGTGTAGGGCAAAATAAAAATTGTATTTGATGTTTTGAAGGTTTCCCAGGCATTTGTAGTGCTGCTACATATTCCTCCATTGAAATTTGAATTTGGCGCCGTATGCAAATTGACCATCGGCAGCGTAACTTTGCTTCGCTTAGCGAATCAACGCTAGCGCAACTTCGCAACCTTATGCTACCCCTGAGCGCAACTTCGGATTTTAGTGAATTTGTGAAGCGCTGGCGAAACTACGCCTGGCGAAGTGCGGCAAAGTGCAGCGAAGTTACGCCTGGCGCAACTACGAATCTTAGTGGATTTGCCCCATAGAAGGGACATTTGACAGTTGCTAGCATTTCTTGAGAAAAATCATTGTATCAAAACACAGATGAGATACGGTTCAGTCACAAAACATCTTAAAAATTAGTTTTTAGCATCTACATATAAAATCTACAGTTGTACCGTTTCTGAGCAAGATAAACTGTAAATGATTAGTTGTCATTTTTTTAACTTGGCAGAGCCTTTTCAAGGAAATATCAGAAAAGAAAAATAAAACAAAATACAAAAAAAAAATTCTTATTGCTGGAATTACTGTAGGAGGTATTGGACAGGTAAAAAAGAAAGCATCATGAATTTCAATTTTAAAAGTTGCAATTCTTTTAATTAGTCATCTATACTAAGATGCTGGTAGATGAACATTATGCAGTCTGTTTCTTTACTTCTATGCAATTGTATCTTTGTGACATTTACAGAAAATGCTTAGCTTAGTAAAGCAGGGCTCCATTTATTCTATTAATTTATCACAAATATTTTAAACACAACAATCTAGAAGCTGCTTGAAACAATATCCAATATAAATGAGGACAGGAAACTTTCCAAAAATGATAAGGTCAGCTTTTAAACCGAAACTGTATTTTAAAGTGAGATCACATTGATTAATAACATGTTGTCACTTACACAGGCAAATCTACTACTTGTGCTGACTGTACAAGTTTTTATTTCTGGAGACAAAGTTATGACATAAGAAAAACTAAAATGCTCAGGTTGCATCGACAATTTAACTGGATTTTTAACAAGATGTATTTGATCCCAAAATGTATTTCCTAAACTAAATAAATGGTACAAATGTATCTTTCTCAGAACAGACTGATTTCTATAGCTAAAGGGAACATTATCCTTTCATTCCAGTGCTGCATGTGTAGTTGCATTACAACTAAGGATGAGCAATTGTTTGTGCCTTGTGGTTCCATCGGTGGTTTTGCTAGCAGTAAAATTTTTTGCACAATTTTATGTGGCTTGGTTCACTGCAAAAACACAACACTGTCTATTGCACTGAAAAATAACCCAAGCAGGTCATTATGATTCACCCTTTGCCTTTCCTGTATGAGGCAACTCTTAAAAGTATAGTGATTGTTTCCAAGACTCTCCTTTATGGTTCCATTATCGAAATATAGAGTAACTATAAGCAAATGACTTAACACATGCTAAGGCACTTGTAAGCAACTATGTTTTCTCCAGTACTTTATGTGCAAGAGAATTATGTAAATGATAGAAGAACGAAGCATCAAACACTGTGATACAATACTTAGGATGATAAAAGTTTAAATCAATGGATGCAAAAAGGTGGAAATAGGTTCAATGGTATACAGATGTGACATTGTGCAATAATAAAATAGGAAGAACGCAAATATAGGTTATCTAGAATTGGTAAAACTAAAAACAACTGGACTTGCTGAGTAATTATTGAAGACGTTTCACTACTCATCCGGGCAGCTTCTTCAGTTCAACTGACTGGTGTGGGAAATTCTCGGTATATAAACTCTTCCACTAATCCAATCACAATGGCACATTGTAACTCTTCAAAGAGGTGACATCTGAAAAAATTCACAGAGGTGTTGATTCTGTGTAGTTACTGTGATAGGATTATCCAATGTGTCATGCAGGTGTTACTTGTGAGAGTTGCATGAATGGATGTGTGAAGTGTTCTGAAACCGCCAGGGTACAGATGTTAGAACAGCATTGTATGTAGCAGGCAGGTGGTGTCGAAGGCCCCCGCCTCTGTTCAGGGATGGTTTCTCCACATTGACATGAATCGCCTCTTTCACGCCTCGTTCAAACCAGTGGTCTTCTTTATCCAAGATTTGGATCTTGCTATCTTCAAAGGTATGTCCCTTGTCTTTTAGGTGTAGAAAGACAGCTGAGTTTTGTCCTGTAGAGTTCGCCTTCCTATGCTGAGCCATTCGCTTGGAGGGAAGTTTGTTTATATGCCGAGAATTTCCCACACCAGTCAGTTGAACTGAAGAAGCTGCTCGGATGACTCGGATGACTATTGAAACGTCTTCAATGATTACTCAGCAAGTCCAGTTGTTTTTAGATTTACCTATACTAGATATACCATAACCTGGATGAATGAAAATCTTCATAGTCACAGATATAGTTTATAGATTCCGTCTTTGTGACAGAAAGACAAAGTGTTAAACTTATACCTACCATACTGTATGCAAATGTGAGTTACGCTTCAGAAAGTCCTACAGATGCAGCCACTTTGGTTTGTCTGTTTGACACAGAATAACTAAACACAGATATCCCATTTATCTCATTTAACACAGAAAACTGTGTCATAACAACCCATCTAATTAAAGCATTCACCATTGTGAACAATGGAGCTTTGGTATGCTAATGAAAAGGTTAAATGCATTAAATGAGTTAAGATGACTTAAGATAACACAGTTTCTTCAATTACCCCTGAGTCATGACGCATTTAACTCACAAATCCAAGTGGCTTCATCTGTACATACTGAAACAATTTATCATTTATCTCTCACACAGACAAGGAAATCAAGCCCACCAATATCTGTCACTGTCATGCAGCTGAGATAATTAAGAAAAGTGCTTCATGTCAGTGCCAGCAAAAAGGGCATCCATGAGCAGACAAGCAATACTGGCCTTAGCAGACATGTTAAAGGGCAATGAGATTTTCTTTTTCTGTCCCTTTATAATACAGAAGCTTTGCAGTGAAAATAAATTATAGGATAAATGGCTGTTCCCAATATTGGTTTACTGAACAAGACTAATTTATGCATTTGCAGCAGCTGTTTAACTGTTAATGCCTTGCTCTCCAACTTATGCTGGATGATCTCTACGGTGTCCAATAAATGAGGCATATGAACAATTGCTTTTCAATTCTGACTAAACATGTATAAACAGGTAATGAAAATGAAATGTATGATTGATGACTTTGACCCAGATGACCAACCACATATACATTTAACATAGAATTTCTGATTTTATATTGATGAGTTCTTTAAAAGAAGGTAACATCATGTATCTTTAATAGGGCAATCTGTTTGCTCCAGGCCCAGTTATACATAACTGAATCAGATGTGTTCAAAAAGTAGACAGAACATGTTGACAATAGTGATGGGCGAATTGATTTGCCAAGCGCGAATTTTTGGCGAATTTGCGGCGAATTCCCGCGATTCACCGACGGCATATAAATTCGTGAAACCTCTGCGAAAATTTGCCAGCGTCAAAAAAATGGATGCCAGCGCCGTTTCCCATCATTAGTTGCCAATGATTGGTCTCTGTTGGCGACTAGACTTTGGCAGTAAATGATGGAGATTATGTTGGCGTGGTCTGGTGCACAAGCAATATGGCAGCACTGTAAGTGAGCATTGTCCTGATAAAGACATAAAAGCATGATCATAGCCACTAAATTTACTTTTCACAGCCAGGCTACATCGAGGACAAAAGCGGTAGCAACTGTCATGTGCTGGAGGAAACAAAAAGACCTGAACGGCACCATTTCACCATTCCCCCACCGCAAACACCATGGTCAAGCCAGCATGGAGATGCAAGATGGCAACCACTCCATGTTTACCGTGCCTAATTATCCCACACAATCCTCAGTAAGTGAACAGTCAGGGGAACCTCCATAAACACACAAAGAGACACCACACACATCAGACAAGACTGCTGATTTAATTACAACCACACACCTCATCATACCCCATGATGCAACTCCAGTCCCTCCATGATCAGCTAACTGCCTCTATCTCTCAAACAATAAATGCTGCTATATTAGAACTAAACAGCAACTGGTGAACACACAGACAGATTAGAGGTGATCACTGATGACCTTCATCAGCACCAATCATTCCTAGAGGATGAAATCACCTCACAGAGAGGAGATAGAGCACTTGAAAACGCAGCAGGAAGACATTGAAATAGGGAGAGGAAAAATAATCTGTGCATCAGAGGTATCCCAAACACTGTCCCAAAACCTAATCGATGCACCTATCTCAGGGGCCTCTTTTCATCCGTTAACTCGGATCTGCCTCTGGAAGCATGGAGAATGGACAGGGCCCTTAGAGCCTTAGGGGCTAACACCTCCAACCTGGCTGAAAATGAAGTGACCAGGCTACATTACTTCAAGAGTAAAGACTATCATACAAAAGCTATGTAACCAGCAGCAACTCTCCCATCAAGGAGCAACTATACAACTCTTCAATTACCTCTCGCTAGCACTGTTAGTGAAAAGACTGCTACAGCCAATTACACAGAAGCTAAGGGAACACCACCTATCTTACCGATGGGGTTTTTCATTCACTGCGTAAAGACTGCTACAGCCAATTACACAGAAGCTAAGGGAACACCACCTATCATACCAATGTTTTTTCATTCCGGCAGTCACTAAAGATGGGCAACAATATGTTCCCAGGCCTTCCCCATCATGGAGCACAGTATCACCAAAACTCAATGCTCTCAATGTTCTTCTAATACCGGGTCTCCAAAACTATGACTCTGGCCCAAGCAGCATCATATCTCATCAACGCATGACAATTGTCATCTCTGTTGTCTTAAAGACCCCATAACACTTACTATTTGTGACACAGGTTGGACATACAACATCTCCATACCTTAACCCATACACCTCTCTGCAGGCCCATCCACTTACCCATTAAGAGCAGGGTAACCCAGCTCTCACCCTCATCTTTCCTCCCATGATGACCTTAAATGGTCAAAGGTTACTCTTTAAAATCATGGCGAAAATATGGGAACTTTTTTGAATACTCAGTTTGATGGTTCAATACTTATATCTTATTCCATTTGTTAGTTTAACTATGTTTTTTTTCTTATGGCACACACAAAAGAGTCTGGTGGTTAAGGCGAATTGGAATGGCTCAAGGGAATATGTATAAATGTCTTTGGAGAAATACAAAGAAAGGTGACCAGAGCCCAGAGGGATAGGTTGTATATCTTGCCCACATCGAAAAATGGTTAAGATGTTAATGGATTAAACTCCCTGCTCAAACGGGCATTACTTTACAGGGAGTTAAAATCCTTAAGCCCCTCTATATTTTTTATACAAGAAAGCCACCATAAAAAAAACAGATCCCTAGCATGTTAAACTTCGGGACATGTTTCTGGTCATCAGGCCCTATAAAAAAGCCAAGTCACGTGCACCACACATACAGTATAGCAGACCCATCCAGGCACTATTTAATCCTCTCTGGGCATCTGGGAGATACTCCTGTAATTCTGATAAATATACTGTATATCTTCCAAATAACTGACCATTAGCCCTTCTTACGAAAATATTGTTGAAGGTTACCTTGTTTAATAATGCAAATGTGATATTAGCTGGAGACCTCAACATGATACACTCTCCCTCCAGGGACAGATAAACTCTCACTCACTCTGTTACCCCATCTACTGACAGGAATTCTGCCTAATTCTGGACCCTGCTACGGTCCCATTATTATTATTATTATTATTATTATTAACATGTATTTATATAGCGCCAACATATTGCGTAGATACATACATACATACATACATACATACATACATAGAACATATGGAGTAACAAACATCACAATCCATACAGGTACAAAAGGTGAGGAAGGCCCTATGCATAGGCATACATTCTAAAGGGAAAGGCGTAATACACAAGGTGTGGGAGTGGGCAAGATCGAATTAAGTGGGTGAGAAATATGGTATTGTATGCGGTGTTGTGTTTGGTAGTTAAGCAGAGTGAGGGTAGGCTTCTCGAAAGAAGTGCGTTTTCAGAGATTTCTTGAAGGCAGAAAGGTTGGGAGAAAGTCGGACAGACCGTGGGAGAGCGTTCCAGAGGAGGGGTGCAGCCCTTGCAAAGTCTTGAATGCGAGCATGTGAAGAGGTAATGAGAGAAGAGTTGAGTAGCAGGTCAGTAGAGGAGCGTAGTAAGCGATTGGGTGAGTATAAAGAGATCAGTTCTGAGATGTAGGGTGGGGCAGAGTTATGAAGTGCTTTGAAAGTCAGTGTCATTAATTTGAATTTGATTCTGAAAGGTAACGGAAGCCAGTGCAGGGATTGACAGAATGGCGAGGCAGAGGAGGAGCGGTTGCTGAGGTGTATGAGCCTTGCAGCAGTGTTCATTATGGACTGGAGAGGTGACAGTCTCTGGAGGGGGAGGCCAATTAAAAGAGAGTTAAAGTAGTCTAGACGCGATATGATGAGAGAGTGAATAAGAATTTTGGCAGCGTCTTGGGTGATAAATGATCGTATTTTGGATATGTTCCTTAGGTGGAAGTCACATGATTTAATAAGTGACTGGATATGAGGAGTGAATGACAGGGCAGAATCTAGAATAACCCCAAGGCACCGGGCCTGGGGAGAGGGGGTGATAGTGGAATTGTTAACTATGATGGATACTTCTGGGATGTTACTGGTGTTAGTTGGAGGAAAGAGAACCATTTCAGTTTTAGAGAAGTTTAATTTAAGGTAGCGTTGCGACATCCAGGTAGAGATAGCGGACAGGCAGGAGGAGACGCAAGTTAGGAGTTCTGGGTTGAGATCAGGAGATGAGAGAGAGATCTGAGTATCGTCAGCATAGAGGTGGTAGTGGAAACCATACAAATTTATTAATTTGCCGAGGGAGGAAGTATAGAGGGAGAATAGTAATGGTCCCAGGACAGAGCCTTGGGGAACTCCAACAGAAAGAGGTAATGGAGAAGATGATACTCCATTGTAGGAGACACTGAAGGAACGATTGGTGATGTAGGAAGAGAACCAGGACAGGGCTTTGTCACGAAGGCCAAGCGACTGGAGGGACTGGAGGAGGAGAGGGTGATCTACAGTGTCAAATGAGGCTGAGAGATCAAGCCATTACCTGCAAGATACTGTATATGGAGGAGTTAAAATCCCACCTCGATAGTGCACACTAGTATAGGCTATGTCTTTCTAATATCCTTCCTTACCTCTATAGCACACAAAACCAAAATACACCCTATATCATGGGCGGATCACACTGCAATAGAACTAAAACTTCAAATGACTAAGCTACAGATACATAAAGGCAAATTGAGGATCAATGAACATCTGTTGAAGACTCAATCTACAAGGGAAAATTTAACTACACAGCTGCAAGAATACATTATTAATGACAAACCCTCAGTCTCTTTACAAAATACATTCTGGGAGGCAAACAAAGCTGTTATTAAGGGGATTTGGTGTAGCCGATTCCTCTTTCCTAAAGAAAAACAAAGCCCATCAATACCAAAAACTTATGGTAGCTTTAAAAAGGGCAGTAAAACAACAGGCAATTCACCAACAGTGCACAAACTTTCCAAGATCATCTCCCTGAGAAATGCATTGTGGGACTTAAAAATCACAGATGCAGACAAATTAATGAGCTCTTATAAAAAATCTACTATGAGAAGGTTAATAAAGCCGACATACAGTTGGCCAATAAACTTAGATACAAACAGACCCTCTAAACCCTACTAATTAGCTTACCACAGGATATAGCCAAAGCATTCCAACAATATTACTCCCAGCTATACAACCTCTTTCCCAAAACCAATAACGAACAACTTACACAGAAACAAAATGAATTCCTCCTGAAAGCCAAATTTTCTAAAAGAAGCTTGACAGATTTAGCAACCCTTAATAAACGGGTCACAGAGGAAGAACTATCAGAGGTGTTAAAACAAATGCCATCCAATAAATCCCCTGGTCCAGATGGACTACCCTACGGGTATTACAAAACATTCCATGATTTACTGACCTCACATATGATCCCATTATTTAATGAATGGATGTCAGACCTATCAATACCTACTACAGTGCTTAATTTATTTGTCACTCTTATCCCGAAACCAGGAAAAGATGATACAGATTGTGCCAGTTACCATCCCATTGCCCTACTCAAATCCGACCTAGAAATATTTACCAAACTATTTGCTTCCTAACTAGATCTCATCCTCCCAAAATGAATCAACTCAGATCAGGCTGGGTTTAGTCTAGGACGAGAAATGAGTGATGACATTCAAAGAGCAATAACTAGAATAGACTATATCAATAAAACGAAAAAAAAACCCGCAATCCTACTTAGTCTAGATGCTGAAAAAGTGTTTGATCCCTTGAGATGGAGCTTCATGTTCCAAAAATTACACAACATGGGCTTTCGAGGCACCTTTATTACTGCACTGCACGCATGATACTTTTCACTGTCAGCACAAGTAAAGTTTTCAGGAGTGCTCACAGCTATTCTCATTAGGTAACAGTAGGCAAGGCTGCCCCCTTTTGCCATATGTAGTGAACCAGTAGCTGCAGTCATATGGCACTCTCCTGAAGTACATGATATCAAGATGGGGGAAAGATGTATATAAAGTAGGCTTGTCTGCTGATGATATTCTATTAGCACTCACATCCTCACAAAAGTCCCTACCAAATCTAGACCAGCTTCTAGGGGAATATGGAAATATCTCTGGGTATAAAATTAACCACAATAAATCGGAGGCACTCCCACTAGACATTACAGGGCCTAATTTAATATGCTACAGTTCAATTTTCCATACCGCTGGCCTCCTGACCACATTAAGTACTTGGGCATTAATCTTACAATGGATTACAACACTCTATATAAACAGAACTATGTCCCTCTCCTAACAACTGAAACAGGACCTCCAAACCTGGAACGCATACAATTTATTATGGCTAGGCAGGATAGCCGCAATCAGATGAATCTCCTACCCGAGTCCTATATTCCCATTATTAGTACCATAAACAGCATTGGACAAGTTACAGACAGCTATATTGAACATTATCTGGGCAGGTAAAAGACACTGCGTATCCCAACAAACACTATATACCCACCAACGCAAGGGGGACTGGTAGTTCCAGACTTAACAAACTACAATAAAGCTACACAAACAATGGACTAGGCAGAGTATTGCCCAACCACTAAATGGGCACAATTGGAACTATCATATAGAAACACATCTGGCATATTACCTATAGGCTATGCATAACCCCCCATGTTACCCCACCTTACTGAGACCTACTTTTAATACACTCACACTGTGGCAACAAACAATAGCGAAGCATAAAATGCTACCAAAAATGCCACCATTATTCCCTCTATGGGGAAACCCAAACTTCCTTGCAGGTTTGGATCACACAAGCATCTCTCCAGAGTTTACAAACAAGCTACATAAATTCTTTCACCCGCTTACAAGGAAAATAAAAGGTTACCAAGACTGTAACTCAGATACATGCTCAATTAATATCTCTAGGTTTCATTGCCAACTAAGGACCTCCCTTTGTTACAAGGAGGTCCCTTTGTTAAGTTAATGCTAATTTAACATATAATTCTCCACTAAGTAATGCAAATTTCAAAAGTAAAAGTAGTAACCTCTGCAGTATGCTGGCAAAATGCACGGAGTTTGTCAGGTAAAATGGGAGACCTAAAATTAATTGCATGCTCTAAAAATTATGATATAATGGGTATCACTGAGACCTGGTGGGATGAAACATGTGACTGGATTGTGAATTTAAATGGTTACACCCTTTTTAGGAGGAACAGAGGGATTAAAAAGGGTGGAGGAGTGTGTTTGTATGTAAAGCCTGAATTAAAGCCATGCACTAAAGAAATAACCATAGCTGGCGCTGATGAGGGTGTAGAATCCCTCTGGGTAGAGATTCTGACTGGGCAAAAGGTTACAAAGAGAATTATTGGTGTATGCTATACACCACCTCGTATAAGTAACGAGTATGAAGCCCAGCTACTCTTGCAGATACAAGCGGCTTCACAGCTGGGTCAAGTTGTTGCTATGGGTGACATCAATTATCCAGACATTGACTGGGGTAATGGGGTTGCCAAGACAGAAAAAGCTAGTAGGTTTGTGAATATGATGAATGACAACTTTTTATTCCAGCTCGTTCAAGAACCTACTAGGAATAACTCACTTTTGGACCTTGTAATAACTAATAATACTGAACTCATCTCTAACATTTGTGTGGGTGAGCATTTAGGGAATAGTGATCATAACATGGTCTCCTTGTCACGATCGCCGCCCGGAGCAGGTCCTGGAGCTCCGGGCGGCGCGTCCTCCCCTGCCGGCGTCGCTCCCAAAATGGTGGTGCCCATGGCCGCCACGTGGGTAGCGGCGCCGGCGCGATGACGTCAGCACGCTGACGTCGGCGCAAGGACGTCAATGACGTCACAATGGCGCCAAATTCAAAATAAAAACGCCATCTAGACGCCAGAATGGCGCCCAAGTATAGGAATACTTTCCCTAAGTGTATCCTGGGTTTCCTGTGAGCTTATTTTGCTAAATCTTGTTCCTGATTTATATCCTGACCCTTTGCCTGGACTTTGGACTTTGCTGATATCTGCCTGCCTGTGAACTCTTGCCTGGATCCCGACTACTCTTTTGATTAACCCTTTGGACACCGCGACCTTGCTCCCTCAAGAGGGCTTCATCCTCGATCCTGACTACCTCCCTGGAGGGACCTCCCGGCTCCCTGACACTCCTTTGAGATTCTGTTGCAGAAGCAATTTTATAAGGGAGTAACTAAAACACAAAATTTCAGACGTGCAAACTTTGACAGTATAAGGGCATCTCTGCAACATATTAAGTCGGAAATGCTTTTCACAGGGTTAAACACGGAACAAAAATGGGAAGTCTTTAAAATGCTGCTTAATAAATATACATGTCAGTATATTCCCCTTGTAAGCAAGGAACAACGTTGCAAAGCAAAACCTTTTTGGTTCAATAGATGTGTTGGTGCTAAGGTGGGTAAGAAAAGATGTGCTTTTAAGGCTTTCAAGTTAGCTGGGACAGCAGAATCATTTATAAGGTACAAGGAGGCCGATAAATCATGCAAAGAAGCTATAAGGCAAACTAAAATTGATATGGAAAAGGATATTGCAGCAAGCAGTAAAAATTATTTTTTAAATATGTTAATAGTAAAAAAATGAAGCAGGAAGGGGTGGGACCTCTAGTATCAGAGGGGGGTCAGTCGGTTGATGAAAACAAAATAAAAGCGCTGATTCTGAATTCATATTTTTTGTCTGTCTACAAAAATGAGGAACCAGTTGATGAAGGTTTCCTTCTTAATAGTCCCGATTCTACTAATACAACTAATGATGCATGGTTCACACATGATGAAATTCAAAAGAGACTAGAACATGTTAAGATAAACGAAGGTCCGGGGCCAGATGGTATTCATCCCAGGGTACTTAGCGAGCTTAGCTCTGTGATTGCCAAACCTCTTTACTTAATTTTTCAGGATTCATTGAGGTCTGGCATAGTCAGATTAATGGCACAGATTAATCACTGTCTAATCTGAGATCTACAACTCTATTAGATTATGATTCACATGATAATTATGTATGGTACATGATGTAAAACCTAGAAAAGTTGTATATCCAAAAAAATCTGTTAACTAAAAATAGTTAAAAAAAATAATAGAGGTTATACTTTGTTTTAGGGGGACGGGGAGATAGAAAAGTAGGAGGGTGTATCTGTTTGTTAAATAGCATCTAAAAACCAATATAAAGGAAGAAGTGGTGGTGGAAAAGTGGACTGAAGCAACAGTACTGTCAGAACAGTTAATAGGAACAGTTAATAGGAACACTCTTATAACCATGTTGCATGACAATCATCATGCAACATCATGCAATCATGCTATACTGGATCTAGTGATCTCTAATGACCAGACCATGCAAATAATATAACCCCTGGTAATAGTGTTCATAATGTTCTCATTTAATGTTAAAGTTAATAGGAAATAAGGAGGAAGACATTTACAAGTCAAAGGGCACAGAATAGTACATTCTCTACTTGGAGTAGGGTTATTAGGGGGGTTCCACAGGGGGCTATATTGGATCCACTTTTATTTCATTTGTTCATTTATGATGTAGGGGAGGTAATGTAAGTAATGTATTAATGTTCGCAGTTGACACAAAACTATGCAGCCCAATTCATTCCCTCCAGTGTGTGGCATCCTTGCAACAGAATCTTGACAAACTGGCAATTTGGACGACTAGGTGGCAGATGAAATTCAATGTTGATAAATGTAAAAAATATAAAATGTAAAAATAAGCAAGCCACATATAGCCTTAATGTGACTATGTTAGGCAAAACCATAATAGAGATGGACATTGGGGTCCTTGTAGATGTACATGGATCTATTAACTAATATCAGTCAGCAGTTGCAAAGACCAACATGATTTTGAGCTTTATCAAAAGGGGCATAGATTCCTGGGAAGAAGGGGACATTCTTCTACTTTACAAAACATTGGTAAGGACCTATCTAGAATATGAAGTGCCGTTTTTGTCTCAATTGCTCAAACAAGATGTTATTGAATTAAAGTGCAAATAAGGGCAACTCTCCAAGATAAATTGGAGAGGCATCAGATTTTTTTGCCTTCCTCTGCATCATCTAGCAGTTAGGAAAGTTTTATATAGACATAAAAAGTTGAACTCAATTGCAAATTCACTCTATTCAACATGGGGGTAATTTCCTTTGTATTCAGGGGATAAATACTTCTTGTCCATCTTCTAGGGTAGTCATAGTATGCTGAAGGTCTGTTGAAGACTAGACAAAAAAAACACCAACATAATCCTCATAGGACTTCACAAAAATTCACACTTCCAGTCATGTACATTTACACCACTGAATAAGTTCAATGGAACTATTGTGATTGGATGTCTGTGACTTTATTACTAAGGATTACTAAGGATTTAAATGCAGGGGAATTCCCTACCACTCAGTTAAACTGAAGAAGCTGCTCAGATGAGTGATGAAACATTTTCAAGAAAATTTTCAGAAAGTCCAGTTGCTTTAGACTTAACTCAACTAGATAATATACAGTATATCATGACATGGATGAATGAGAATCCCTATAAACAAAACATTTGAAACATGTAAAACTTTGGCATCTAAAAACATTCAAGGTCATATAGAAGTCAATGGGAGCTGACCTAGCCAAAATCTAAATTATTTATTCAGTTTGAGGGTTTTTTTTTTTTTAATTTTTGAGCTTTAGAACACACTAAACATGGTGATTAAAACAGGAATTTGAGATATTTTTTTTCCACAACTTTTTATGATTTTTTTTTTTAATGTTTAATTTGGGGAGTTTTTGAAGTAAAAAACCTTTAAAATAGAAATGATATAATGATATGATATAAATCCAATTTTTTACAATATTTAATGTATAGGCCTCCCAATCTTAGAATTTCTTATGCTGCTTTGATCTAATTCATCTTTGTATTCAAGCTATGTCTTTATAAAAAGTTCCATTCTCTTGCTTTCCTACAGAAAATGAAAAAAAAACAGTACTATACTTAAATGACTAAAATCTATTCTTTAATGCAGCTACTTTTTGTGACAGTCACTGAATTCTATTTAAATTTCCTATCATATACTGTATAAGACAGTCTGTGCTTGAAAAGATTATCTTACGTTTTCTATAATAATTGACTGCTTTTGTTCATGTGGACTGCGTTGAGAAGCTATAAGAACAACTAAAGGCTTTGAATAAAAAAGTGAAACATGAAAAAACACTTTACCTCAGTAATCAGTACTTCATGCTACACTTGGAGTTCCATGCTACTTAATTATATATTCAACTTTCCCACACAATGAAATAAATATGAGAAAAAATAGTCACCATAAAGAAACATTCAATTATTAAATTCAAAAATCAGGAAAGGTTTTTTTTTTCTATTTTTGAATTGGGCTTTATTAATATGTTTCGTCATCAGATGTACCAATGGAATCTTGGCCAAAATATATTTCATTTTGTTTCTATGGCATTGAAAACAATTTTACATTCAAAAACCATGAAATATGCTATAAAGGAAGGAAAGAGGGAAGACGTATAATGTATGCTATAAGGTAATGGGATAAATGACATTAATCTGGTGGAGGTAATAAGAGGAATATACTTATTGGCAAGTCTGAAAGCATATATAAAAAAAACAAAAGTATAGTGACACAAAGTGAGTTAGTAAGTGAGAGCTCAATACTTCACAAGATGAAATTATTTGTAGAAATGACCAGCTTCATCTGCCCTGACCAAAATAAATAGGGAAACCTTCTACTAGTGATGGGCACAAATAATTGCAGAAAAATGTTGGTTTCACTGATGGCTACATTTTAGCAAAAACTCATTTTGCCTAGCACAAGAAAAAAAAAAAAAAGACCGCTGACAATTGGAATCGTAATTTTATCCTTCCCCTTTCCTACCATATCAGCCAATTGGATTTGAGCCCTCCCATTGTATATAAGAGAAGGTGCAGAGGTGGCTATTGGTGGTTGCAGACAGAGTAGGAGCTAGGAGTATTTTTCGTCTTATTTAGCTAGAGTAGGTGTTTGTGGTGCTAGCTGTTTGAGTCAGTGAAAGTTGTGGATTTCAGTTTACTTTCCCTCTTCTGCTTGCCTGCTGACCTGTGAGATCCAAGAGCCCTTGTTAGGGCTAAGTTTGTTTGTTACTTCTGTTTGTGTTTATCCCTTAAGGGTACCCACTACTGCTGAAGGGTTTAGTTTAGTGTTTTATTTATTTATCATTTCCTCATATTATATTTTCTTTTCTAGTTTAGCTACAGTCCAATATGAAGGACCGTGGGAGAGGCAGGGTGGAATGGGAGGTGAGGGCGGAGAAGGAGGAAGGGTGTGATGGGGTGAGGGTAGGAGAGGCCATCGTGCTGTCCATGGGCATGCTGCGCCTGCTACCCCACAAGAGTCCAGTCCACATGCTAAACCCAATCTGGGCAATGTAAAGCAGTAGCTGTCAGTGGCAAGGGCACTGTACCACTTCCTTAAGGCTAGAGGTGCCACCCTGTGGGGTAAAGGGGAAACCGCACAAGGCCACTTCCTGATCTACTTCCTCCTCCTTCGTTATTTATGAGCCACCCATGAAGCACCCCCGCAGCTATGCTTCTGTGCAACACAAACTCTGTCAGGCTGTGCTGCAACTCCTCTGCCTGGGGGAGAGGAGTCATACTGCACCTGAGCTCCTGACTGCCTTCCAGACTCACATCCAGCAGTTGTTCACTTCCTACCAGCTCCAAGCAAGTAATGTCATATGCAATGATGGGCACAACCTGCTAGCCACCCTCCACCTAGGCCGACTGACCCATGTGCTTTACTTCACACATGTCCTCAACCATATGGTGCAGCACTTCCTTAAGATCTACGCTGGGTTGGTTGACGTGGCATGGATGCAGCTGCAGCATTATCTGCCACCCAACGATGTTGACACAAAGACTGGGGACCATCATCACTACCAGAACCACACTGACCTGCTCATCTAGCAGGTCAATGCAAGAGCCAGGAGCTAGAAGAAATGAAAAATATCCTCCTGACTTTGAGGGGCAACCCTCCTCCTCCTGTTTAATACATTTCTATTATGAAAAGAATTAGCACCATTGTGCTTTTTTTTAATTTGTATTAAAAAAAGTTTTTCTAACTTCTATATTTGGAGTTTTTCTTTTCATTTAACTACTACTCAGATGGTACTTAAAGTTGTTTGGATTATATAACACAACTATGACTATTCTTGATCTCATGTAATATTACATTGCATAGTATTTCAGATTCATTACATTTTACACATACATATATGGTTCATTCACATAAGTATATGGTTTATGCATTTTAATGTGGGATACAAAGCAACCAGTTCTGTTCAGATTTATTATTAGTTGTGGCTGTGTTTGTAAACTAGTAGTAATATATAAAATATAGATGGTACTTTTGGTTAAACAGCAACATAGTGTAGTAGACAGTAACCGCAGACATGTAAATCCATTAAAGCATTACTATAAGCAAGGACTTGCTCTCTTCTGGGTTTTCACCATATTATATAACTATAATTATTATATAATTTTATATATTTATATATATATATATATATATATATATATATATATATATATATATATATATATATATATATATATATATATATATATATATATATATATATATAATCTGTAGCAAGTGGCCGCACTCTGGAAACCAGACTATTTTCAATCTTTGTGGGTGCAGGGTCAAAAAATGCATATGTATATTTGTTGTAAAGACCCACACACCAATGTTCCTTGAAAAAGGCCCAAATGTGGGCCAAAACGTCGGATTGATGTACTGAATAAAATCACTGTTTTGATGAAATGAACATTGGTGTGCGGGTCTTTACAACAAATCTATATATATAGATCTAATGTTGTGTATTCAATAAAACAACACTTCATTCACTAAACTAATGGGAGAGTGCTGATCCTTCACACCATTATCTACAATATTGATCGTGCACCCCTGCTCTAACAAGAAAAGAGTGCGGACACCAGCAACCATTTTTTATATATATATATATAAGCATAAAACTGAAGGTTAAAGCAACCGCAGATTAAACAATTTCAGGTATCATGAAACATCTGCTAACTTCCGGTTTATTCTCAAAATTTTGAGTAAAACCAGAAGAGAGTAAGTGCTGGAAGTAACTCTTTCTAATTGATTTTTGAACTGTTAAATGTCAGCAGTTTCAGTTATCTCAGAACATCTGTCCTTGGAATTAAAACTATTAATTGGGCTAGTTTAGACACAGGGCGAAATGGTAAAAATGCAGGGCAAATTTGCGTAAATTTTCCCCTTGGCTAAATAGTTAATTTTTCAGCTAAATCATAGCAAGCAATACATTTTGCTCATCACGACTGCTCGCTTTGCATAGAGGCTATCAACTGTGGCATTGTGTGATTTCCTTTGTTACAAATATTTCTTTAAACTGTGCACATTTCCTTATATTAAGTTTTAACTTTAATAACAAAGTTACAGTTGGTATCTGTAAAATAGAATAAACGCTTTTACATTTTAAAGAAGATATTAGAAAATTGTTTGCACATAAACAGCAGTTTTCACAAACTGTTTCTCTACACAGTGCAGTAACTATGGATCCAATATCTAATCTGAATTATATATTTTTATGACCAGTTAATATTTACTTCTAATAAGATAATGAATATAAACATTTTATTTCATATTACTTGTCTTAAAATGTTCAAAATTCATTTTTAGCTGATGCCATAAGACAACTTTAAACAGAACCATATTTCTTCACCCACTTTAAACAATATTTAAATAAAATGAAGGGGTCCATTCATCGAATTTATCTGGTAGAGTTTTGAAAGGTAAACATCAAATGTTTCTAGGAAAAAAAAACTCTTTTTAAAGATTTATTATACCTCAGAGCTGCTAAAATCAAAATCTGAAAATACTCCTTAAAATCTGTCAAGGTCATATAGAAGTTGGTCTTGACATTGTGATCTCTGATCTGTGCTGGATAATCCATAAAAGTTGGGGTTTCGATTCGAGTTGTAAGTATTATAAAATGAGTGGAGGGCAAAAGCAGTGCCACTCATTCAGATAAGGCTTCATAAAAATGTTTAATACAATGTTTGTATCAAATATACTTTTGTTATTAAATCTCTCTTTCCACTTGGCTGCTTCTTTTTTTCCCTCATCAATATATTCCCTGGCTGAATTTTTCTGCATTCCCATCATTATGTCAGAAACCCAAATGTGAATTCAACAGATTCCTTTAAATAAGCTTGCCACAAAACAAGCTTATTTATAATAACATAATGATTGCTATATACCAGGGAGTGATGAGCGAATATTTTAGCCAGCCATGGATTTGCAGCGGCTAAAAAGTCGCCCAGACAAAAAGTCGGCATAAGAAAAAACGGCCATTGACTTTAATGCATTTGAACAAACAAAATCCCAGAGACAAAAAAGTTGCCATAAGAAAAAACTCCCATTGACTTAATGCATTTGGACAAAAAAGTCACCATAAAAAAAAACGCCCATTGACTTAATGTTTTTTATGACAACGTCCTAGCATGGTATTAATCTCTTCTATAATTGCTTCCTTGGCAAACTAACAATTCCTACAGTTTCCAATACCACCTCTATGCAACAAATACTGAAATGTATCATTGTAGTTTGTTTGTTTGTGCCAGGTTTTTTACTTTAGTAAAATAAAAATATTAACTTTCCAATCAGGGTCGGACTAGCAGCTTTGGGGCCCACCGGGGCTGGAAATGAAGGGCCCTCCTGGCAGTCCCCCCCCCCAATGTCCAATTCCCTGGTACACTGGCCGTATATGTCGCAATGCTCTCATGCGCAAACTCACCGCGATGGATGCAAGCGTTTTCACGTCGCACTGCACTCTTGCATGCCAGCACAGTTCATTCCAGGCAGCAGAAGGAGCAAGTCTAGGCCGACAGGGGCCAATGAGGGCCGGGGCCCACCGGGTTTTCTCCCGGTATTCCACCGGCCCAGTCCAACACCTTTTCCAATACATTTAAAAATATATTTCTTAATATGTAGACTCAGTGGACTAACTTTCACACTTCTTTAGAGACCGTATCCGTATTAGCTTTTCCATGCATGCAATGTATGTAAAAGGAGAAGGAAAGGTCTTTTAACTTGGGCGTGCTGAAAGTTAAACACCCCCAAGTGATCGCATGTACTTACCTGAAACCCTGGGCCAGTGCTCCTATCAGAAAACTGCACTGGCCCAGTGTTCTTCCAGGGAGCACCACAGAGAGATCATCTTCTGTCTTTTTTCTCGCGAAAAAACTGTGCATGCGCAGTAGCGTGAAAAGCCAAGCTTTTGCAAAATAGTTGCCTATTATATTCTTGTTCTTGCCTTGGAAAATTTAAAGATAGACGAATCCGGAAGATGACCACTCTGTAGTGCTCACTGGAAGAATCCTGGGCCGTTGCAGTTTTCTTCTAATAGGGTTTCAGGTAAGTACATGTGATCACTTGGGGGTGGTTAACTGTTGGCACTCCCAAGTTAAAATACCTTTCCTTCTCCTTTAAACAGACAAGACCAATTTGATATGTTTGTGATCTTTATTAGCGAGAATGAAAAAAACTGTCCTTCTGCCAACCATATGGATGAGAAGGATTAACCATCTAATCCTCAACTTCATGCTGATGGGTCCCCACACTGCCATATTTACATGTTTTTATAATTTACTGTGTGTGTGTGTGTGTGTTAGTAAAAAGAATAACAAAACTCACTATAAATTGGACACTTAATGCTGTATGTATTATATACTATACTACGCCCTGGAATTCTTAAATAGAAGCACTACTCTTTAAATGTATGGATGTATCAAAATACAATAAAAGTCCTGCATGATACTTAGGTATTCTTTATTAACTTTTCTTTAGACTCCTGCCTAATTTTTCACTATGAACTTAGTTTTAAAATCCAGTGACACCGAGTAACAGTGTGAAGATAAATTTAAGGTTTTAGAAATGAAAGGTTTACTTGCTTGCTGGAACCTGTTAAAATACATTCACTTAAAAAATTTGGAGTAACCGATAAATGTTTAGTTAGTGTGAGACATAGTACTTTGTATTTATGATGAAGTGTTACCAGTTCTTAATACTGAGGCAACATTTAACTTCCCTCCATTGAGATTTCACCTCTTTTAATAAATTACAGTATTTTCTGTGCCTAGCTGCTTGGTACTGTAAAGTATGTCTTAAATTCAGCTTTCTGCTGGATGTGTTTGGTGCCTCCAGCAATGAATTCATTAACAAAATACAGGAAGATAGGTGTATACAAAAGATGCAAACTTCCCATTGGAGGATTCTCCTGCAACATTTGTGCCAATGGCTATAAAGTCCTTGTAAAAGATTTTGATCTTGTGTTATTTGGTGTCACAAACTGAAATGACAATTCTTATGAATGATTTTAAACATGTGTTAGTTTCATAAGAAAGTTTTATAGAAGTAACTGTATGCATTTTGGGTTTTTTAAGCATTATATACCAATGTTGTTGTAACGGGCCTTATTTTTAGGTGGATTCTATAGCTGATGGAATGCCTTTATGCAGTTATGTATGGTGTATTTGGTTGAGTATATACAGTATCTGTCCTTCACTGTTCCTTATATTTGTCTTGTTTATTTAAAAATTGTTCTTTAGCTACAAGTGTTAACTATGTAAATGATACACATTACTAAGAATAACAGCTGTATTTTTGTATTAAAACAACATAGCAACTAACCCTGTACATATTCATAGCAATCACCACAAGAGAAATTCAGGTTCAACAATATTTAACAGTTATATTTATCTAGACATCTTTCATTATACTATCCTTACACCTCAGCTGGCAATATTCACAAACTTTAGCAACAGTATCAGTTGTTAAAATTTTAATACACTTATCTCCTAGCCTCAGCAATACAGAAGGTTAGTATATTTAAAGCCACCTGTTTTATGCTTCTAGATTTCTTTGTGGAAAAAATGTAAACTATTATTTGTGAAACATGTATGCAGTTGTTAGATGTTTGGAACCCAGTAGCTTTGAACAGCCTTGAAAGTTTTTTCTCTCTTAGGAGAGGTTGGAATAGCTATACAGTAAATAGCTATACATAGTGATTTAGTAAGTTAGGTTGAAAAAGATCCACATCCATCAGTTTCAACCTTTTTTGTCTATATAACCTGCCTAACTGCTAGCTGATTTAGACTTGCAGTGCTGTCCAACTGGTGGCCTGTGGTCCCCCACATGAAAGTCTGCCTGCTGTGTCTGTTTACCATGTGTAAATTTTAAAAGCAATTAGTATAGAGATTAACTGGCCCCTGCATTGTTTACACTTCAAATTCAGACTTTAAAATCCTGCATTGTTCACACATATAACACCTATATTGCAGAGCCGGCCTGGGCGGTCAGGCGCCCTAGGCAACCTGGCTCCAACTGGGCGTGCGCAAATACACATGCACGAATACACGAGCGTGCATGCGTGACTACACAGTCACACGGACATTGAAGCCCTGTACTGTTCACACCTGGGACCAAGACTGAAATTGCCCACATTGTTCACCTGTTTAAACCTCCTATGAAGGGGCACCAGTACTGTGTCACTGTATGTAGTAGATCTTAGATCCTGATAGGTTTCCCTGTTTCCTGCACTTTTCTGCTTTCCTTATGCTCCCTGTGTATGCCATACATGCCTGATCTACTCTCAGAGGAGGAAAAAATTCCTTCCAAGATGAGAGTCCCTGGATCAACTTGTTCTATGAGCTATGTCTATCTAATATGCCTCATCATGTAATTAATTAATTAATTAAATTAACCAGAAAACTCAAATCATATTCAAATCGTATTAGATTGAAAAAAACTTGAATGTCAGGAAGACTGCAAACAACTTCAAATTGATCCCTGGACCTCTCCCATTGACGTGAACAGCAATATTGCAGGTTTTAGGTGGTGATTAGTTGAATCTGAGTTCTTAAAAGGCCAGAGTATGATAGATCTCAAAAATCAAACTCAATTTTTTAAAAAACTCAAGTCGATTATCAATAACTCCTTAGCTGAATTTGACAGTTTTGACCATAAAAAAAAATCAAAAATTCGAATTTTGAATTTTGAATTCGACCCTTGATAAATCTGGCCCATAGTATAATATCGTGTATCCTTTTCTAACATCCTTTTGTGCTCCACTTTGCTCAGACATGAAACCTACATACACCAATACTCTTTGACTACTTTGAATTTGAATTTGGAATTAGCTCCTTTAACCTTACTCAAAGTGCTTAAACAGCAGTGGAAGGTGGGTACTCACAAACATTTATATAGCTTATATTTTTTTACCAAATATTTTTCAACCAATGTATCACCCCCAGGTTTTCTAGGAACACCTCTCTATTTTCTATCTACTTGTTCAATCCCCCAGTATCTTAAGCCTACAGGATTCTTCCCATGACACTCTTTAAAGTGTTTTGATACACTCTAAGCACCTTTTCCTTTTTCAATGTTATGAATGTGTTCTCTTATTTGGTCCCTAAGCATTCTATTAGGCTTCCCAAAAATTACAATTTGCAGCTGTAGTAAAAGAGTACTGGTGAATGCAGGAGTGGGTTTCGCATGTGAGAAATTCTGCAAGGTGGAGTACAAAAAGGTGTTACAAAAGGATAAAAAAAAAAATACTACAATATATATATAATTTTTTTTTTCTTGCTGTCTTTCCCTGAGCTTCTTAAGAAGCACTGTTTCACAGTATTTGGACAGTCCATGCCCATCATGTATTTACTATCAATACATGGTGATTTCAAATGAAAAGGATTGTAAATGCATGGTCTCCAGACCAAATAAATGCGTGCGTTCATTTAATTACAGTACCTGGAAAAATACAGTATGGTCAATGTATTAAGTAAACTTAAGGAAATGTATTGAAATTCAACTTGAGAAAACTGTAACCAGGACTGAACAACAAGATTTGCAGGTCAGGTATAAAGGTCCATATTACAGGAAACATAAGCCTTCCCCAAAACTGACAATGTCGTGCTCCCTATCAGCACAGAGTACATTTTCCATATATCCAGTTGTATATTCAACTCCTATCACCTCAAAAGAAAGATTCTTAAAGCAACACTGCACAATAACCAATTGTTTAAATCACCAGAAAGGACCAGATCCCTAATGCAAAAAGATTCTTCATGACTGATATGTTTACACTGTTTACACCATGCAAAGAGCTAATACATAATAAAAGCATCACACCACTGGCCTGACAAAAGCCTGCATGTGTGAAAATATCAACATAACAACATTTCATTCTATCCTGTAATATTATAAATTGGTTGTTTATGACTAGCACCCACTGTGCTTCTCAAGTATATCTGGCTTTCTGATTTCCCAGCTGCCAATGGAATATTGCCCACATCTTCCATCTATAATTCCATGCAAAAAAAAGGTTGCTGTTTGGCTCCAGCTTCCCCCAGAGATGCACATGCCTAATGTATTAGAAGTGTGACTTGTTAATACTGCGATCCCTAACCATTTCCCTCAACAACCTCCTACTCCAGTCATTGTAGATCATTACAAAGGCTGTGGCCCTGAGTTGAGTTCTTGGGTAAAACTTGCTAATGTCCATGGTCCTTGTTTGGTGCATGCATTCTGCATGCAATTCCCTTATTCCAAATCCTATTTTATCATGTTAGTCAAGCAAAATAAACTTTAATTACAATGTATAAATTATTTGAATGTTGTGTCCATCAGTCTGGGAATTCATAATTACAGCATGGGCAGGCAATATTTGATTGACAGCTGAGATTTTTAAATGAGTTTACAGCAGCTATGAACACTTTAATAAAAAAATAATTTAGATATCATGTTTAATTTGATTTTGATTGTATTTTACATTTTTTTTTTTAACTTAGATTTTTATTGACAATCACAATGTTACGAGACAGTATAAAATACAAATATACCATTACGCATGTAGCATAATACACAAAGTTTGTGTCAAAGGCAAAATTCAATAGAGTCATACAGCCATCAGAAAGAAAAAAGAAAAAGTGTAACAATAATAAATGTAAGAAAAGTAAAACAATCATGTGGGAGAATGACATAAGGCAAGTAAGAGAAAAAGGACCAAACAAAGACAAAGCATTATTACAGTCCATCAAATGTCAGTCATCAGAATGTAATAACACCCAGGGAGACCATATTATTAAGGATTGGGGAACCCGGTTGTGCAATATTGCTATGCCCTGTTCAAATATTCTGTTAGTCTCCACTCTCTTTTTCAACTCTGTTAAGGATGGGGGGATAGCAGATTTCCAATGAAATGCTATAGATAATCGAGCAGCAGTAAGAATATGGTTAATTAAAACCTGGGTAGATTTCCGCACCTTAGGAAACGGTTTACCTAACAAAAAAGTGCTCAAATCAGCCAGTGTAGGCTCTTGCAGTATTCTACTCAGGATACCCGACACCTCAGACCAGAAAGGTTGTATTACAGGACATGTCCAAAATATATGTGGTAGAGTGCCTATTTCACCACAGTTCCGCCAACAGAGTGGGGAGTGATCTGGGAAGAAAGCATGAAGAGTGGCAGGAGTAAGGTACCAAAACATAAGAATTTTATAAATGTGCTCATTTTGTCTTGAGCATGTGACGACACGTTTCGCATTATCCCAAATTGATGCCCATTCTTGGTCCGAAAGGGGCTGTGGAAGTTGCATATCCCATTTGACCATATAAGAATGTCTAGGAGGTGGTTCTACCTGCGGGTCGGATAACAATTGATATATTTCAGAAATGAGCCCTCTTTGTGGAAGACCTCTCATAGCAATTAATTCAAAACACGTTCGCCCAGCCACTTTTGCACTATCACTATATGGTTTGACAAAATGCCGCAGTTGAAAAAACTCAAAAAGCTTCAAAGGCCGCTGTGGTGTTTTATGGAGAAGATCGTTATAATCCAAAATCTCTTTAGATAAGGGATCCAATAAGTCACCTATTGTAGTAAGGCCTGTATCTTTCCACTTATCTATGAAATCAGATTGGGTCCCTGGCAGAAATTCCGGGTTACCAAGAAAAGTCGTGTTAAGTGATCTGGGCGACATAAGATTATATTTTAGTCTAGTTGCATACCAGATAGATAGTGTGTGCTGAGTCGAAGAGAGTAGCGAAGATCGTCTAATTGATTGGCATTTCCCTGACCATATGATAGAATTCAAATGATACTCATTCGTCATGCAGTTCTCAATATAGCTCCATCTAATATTTGAATTCCACCACGTCCAAGCTAAAAGCTGCCTAATATGGGCTGCTTCATAATATCTACGAAAACAAGGAACTCCCAGACCTCCTAGCCTACAGGGCGTAGTAAGAACAGTTTTTGAGATTCTATGTCTCCGATTACCCCAAATAAACCGATGACATAATATTTGAAGGTCCTTGAGGGTCTTCAGTGAAACTAGGACAGGGAGGGTCTCAAATAAATATAAAAGTTTTGGCAAGATTGACATTTTGATAGCCGATATTCTACCGAACCAAGATAGGGAGTATTTGGACCAGGTTTCTAACATAGATTTAATTGAGTGAAGGAGAGGGGTATAATTACATTTAAACAGATCCGTATATTTTGAAGTGATTTGTATTCCAAGATAGGAAATGGATATGTTTTGCCATCTGTAGTGAATGGCATTACAAAGCTGCGTCAATAAGTCTTGTGAGATATTTAAAGGGAGAGCCTCTGTCTTACTGACATTGACTTTATAAAAAGAAAGCTCACTATAGGTGTCCAAAATTTTATGTAAATTAGGGAGAGAGTATTTTACATTTTTTTTATGTCTGGGGGACAGGTCCATTTTAAGCACCTACAGTATGTGAGTTCTGGTCACATTATACAATTCTCTCAAGGTCTCTCATCCATGGATGTTGGATGTTCATGCCCATAACTATATGAAATCACAAACAAATAAAATCACAATTTTACTTTCATACTGATGTTCAAATGAAACATAAAAGAAAAATATCCCCAGAGCTATCATAATGTACATACATGATTTATTTTTCTATTGAGATGCATATTTTCCTGATGCTTCTTTTTTTTTTTCTAATTTACAAATCTTTATGCAAAATACTAAACCTTCTGGGGAGAAATAAGATAGGTCTCAAGAGCTTTAAGCAGCAATATTTTACATTATATTGGGTATTTAAACAGTATAAAATGTTCTAAAACTCTGCACAATTAGGCAGTTATAATTGTGATGCTAAATTGTGCAATAAATTGTAATGAATTAAACAGTTTACAGTTTTAATGGACAAAAACATTTGACTACATGAAGAGTCATTAAATTGCATTTTTTCATTTAGGGAATGCTCATTGACATGAGGCTCACATTGGTAGACTGCTAAAGTCTTATTTATGTGAATATTTTGGAGGAGCAGTAGAGTTTTGTTGTAGATTCTTCCTGATTTAATCATAAGACATCAGTGAAGGCCATAATAAAAGAAAGGAGCATGTAGTATTACTAACCTTAGGATTCTGTAGCAACCTTGAGACATGGTGACCCAAAATATTTTAGTCTTGACGCTAATGAAATTTTGCTTTGCATATGCATCTGATGATCATGACCTTTAGCTGTAACTGTACAAACATTATAAAAAGCTCAATGTGGTTACAGAAATGAATACAAAATGTTAAAAAAGTTGAAATGTGATTAATTTTGCCATTTTTGAGCAGAACTAGAAGGGTTAAATAATTTGCCTATTATATTAGTGACCAGTATACTACCCTGTTCATATTACTGACCATTATACTATCATATTCAATGGTGCATCAATTCCATCATAAAATTCAATTTATAACAAAGGTACAGACTGACAGACAGAGGCAGATAGATAAATAGATACAGCTGATAAATAGATGATAGATAGATACAGTCAATAGATAAATAGATAAATAGATAGATACTGTAAATAGATAGACAGTCATCTAATGGTCATCATCTATGCTGAAAAATTGTATTACATTATGTTATCAGTTATGTTTAGTTGTTATAAGTTATGTTTAGTGATGGGCGAATTTGCGCTGTTTCGCTTCGCCGAAAAATATACGAAATTCGCAAAACGGCAAAAAAATTGCAAAACGGCGTCTCGTTCTTGAAGCCGGCGCCCGTTTTTTTTACGCCGGCACCCATTTTTGACGCCGGCGTCCGTTTTTTCCAACGCCGGCAAAAAAAATGTATTTTGACGCCGGCGAATTTTTGCCGTGAATTTTCGCTGGCGTTTCGCGAATTTATTCGCTAGCTGCGAATCGTGCAAATTCGCTGCGAATTCGCGCCTGCCGAATAAATTCCCCCATCACTAGTTATGTTACAGTATGGTATCAAATAACACTTAATTCTTGCACCCCTCCCCAGCACACATCCCGTGACACAGAGAACACCCAAGGTTTTTGTGTAGATTGGTACTTAGCAAAATGATAACACCATACTTGAGATAGTTATCTGCCACAGGTCTAGTAAAAGCTTTTCAGAGCAGATTATTGGGAAACAGAGTGGGAAATAACTGAAATCTTCAAGAATATGACACATTTTTATAGATAATGAGGCCTCTATAGCAAATGGTTTACAATAGAAAACTAGTATAAAGAACAAAGTGTTTTTACACCATCGATTCTGATGGGCATATTTCCTTCTCTGTTACCTGCACACAATAATTGAAACTATTATCTAATACCACCATACATGATGTAACTAGTTATGAGCGGAACAGCAAAAAATTCGCAAAATGTATTGAAGTCAATGGGCATCAAAAGATTTTTCATGCGCAACAGTTTTTTGCACTTGCAACAATTTTTCTTGCATCAAATGTATTATAGTCAATGGGAATATTTTATTGTGGCAACTTTTTTGTCTATGCAACTTTTTTGTCCAAATGCATTAAAGTCATTGGCCGTTTTTTCTTATGGTGACCTTTTTGTCTTAACAACATTTTTGTCGTGGCAAATTTTTCCACTGCGAATTTTGATTGGTTGTTTTTTGTTTAAATGCACAATTCCTGTGGGTGACATCATAGCCCATGACTAAGTGCCCTTATGGATATGAAACGCTTTGTTAACTAATAAACATATATTTTTTAACTAAAATATTTTGATCCGTTTGAGTACCAGACAGCCCTGCTTTTCTTTCGAATTTTCTGGTTTGCAGCTCCATAAAGCTGGGGGTCTGGGGCTGGTACACCTGGACCACATCTCAGAGCCGGGCCAACCTGGCCGGGCATGGCACCGGCTTAGTGTGCGCCGGCGCGCATGCGTGAATATACGCACCGCAAGCGCATTTAAAACAGAAATTACCAACGCCAGTCAGGGAGACCCAGGACCGGACACGGGGTAGGCGACAGAGCAGGTACGTGCCTGGCGCCCCCTCAGCTTTGCGCCCTAGGCACGTGCCTACTCTGCCTACCCCTAGTTCCGGCCCTGCCACATCTACTACTTGATGAGCTACCTACATTATATTTTGGGCCACCTTGTCTCTCCTATTATTGTGGTGAAAAAATTAGCTCATAACTAGATGTAACCCATTAAAGAGAATAGGAAAAAAAGTGAAAAAAAGTGTTGATAAAATGAAGACATACCAAAGTGCATGAGAAGGGGTAATACCATTCACCATTCATACATATAGTTTTTCTAGAACTTTTTATGGATGAATTTTACTCCAGGCTATGCAATCTCATATAAGGCAATGCAATCCTTATTGGAAGCAAAACCAGCCTATTGGGTTTATTTAATGTTTAAATGAATTTCTAGTAGACTTAAGGCATGAAGACCCAAATTACGGAAAGATCCGTTATCCAGAAAAACCCAGGTCCCAAGCATTCTGGATAACAAGTCCCATACCTATATATATATATATATATTATGGTGTTTTTGATCACTCTTTTTTTCCTTTACTCAGTTTGGTAAATAGATCCCTGCTTCCTAGATGTTAAAATACCTTTAGGGTTTTAGAGCCAAGTACAATAAACCTGTTTATTTGATCAGTAATTATGGAGGTATCAAATATATATAGAAATACAAATATATAAAGAATTTGGATGATAGATTCTGTAGATATCTTCCTTTTTTAAATCAACGTGTGTGGACAAATAATGTATTAAAATAAATATGTTAATGTAAAGCTGTGACAAATTCTAAATACATAATGAGATAATGAGCCAATATATGGGCAGATCACAGCAGCATATCAGGTATTTAACAATGCATTTTGGAGAAGTCTGTTATTTTTCCTGTGCTGAGTAACAATCAATTACAATGGGTATATTTTGACAATTTGTTAAAAGAGACAGGGACAGCTGCCAAAGGATTTATTTGTTTTGATTGTTAGTCAGGAATTCTGAAAAAAATAAACACAATCAGAATTGACTTAATTTTCAACAGCATTTTAGTGAATTAGCTGTTCTAGCTTGAATGATATTGTCTTTATACAAAATGTTTATTTTACTGCTAATTTTGTTACTTTTCAGATGCTTTTATAATCTAGGTCACTGCCACTGACAGCTGGTGTTTGTATTAAGATTTTTTTTTAATATTTATTTGATTTCCTTTACAGTTGTTTTCTAACTGACATTTTTAGGGGAAATGATCAAATATGTGACTTCAGCCACATATTTCCTTTGTTTTGGTATGCTTTTATAATTTTATATATCATATTTTTGTAAAATATTACTATACAGGTATGGGACCTGTGATCCACAGTGCTCGGGACCTGGGGTTTTCCAGATATTGGATATTTCTGTAACTTGGATCTTCATGCCTTAAGGCTACTAAAAAATCATGTAATCTTAGTTTGGATCAAGGTACTGTTTTATTATTACAGAGAAAAAGGAAATCATTTTTTAAAATCTGAATTATTTGATTATAATGGATGGGACACTCCGTAATTCGGAGCTTTCTGGATATCGGGTTTCCGGATAATGGATCCCGACACAGAGGAGTTCCATGACCAAAAAATAGCACAAGGCAAAAGCCATATTTCCTTTATGCAGGTTATGGAAATCTGAGGTGACTTCTAATAGTCCTCATATTTTACAACAGGGGGTACAAGTTTCAGTAAGTCATGTGACACAAATTACATGAACGCTGATTATAACTGATGACATCACTTATAGAACCATTTATAAGGGCATCATTTACAGAATATTCATGGCTCTTATGCATTATATTATCAATGACAACACAGTTCCTAGTGGTGTCTTCTTTAAAGGGGTGGTTCACATTCAAGTTAACTTTTAGTACTTTATAGAATGGCAACTTTTCAGAAAATATTCTATTGGTCTTCATTATTTATTTGTTATAGTTTTATAATTATTTGATTTTTTATTATGACTCTTTCCAGGGTTCAAATGGGGGTCACTATCCCATTAAAAAATAAATGCTCTGTAAAGCTACAAATGTACTGTTCATGCTAATTTTTTACTACTCATCTTTCTAGTCAGGTCCTCTCCTATTCATATTCCAGTTTATTATTCAAATTAGTGCATGGTTGCTAGAGTAATGTGGACCCTAGCCATGCTTAAATAGCAATCTGGAGAGTTGCCGAATAAAAAGATAAATAGCTCAAAACCCCAAAATAATAAAACATGAAAACCAATTGCAAATTGTCTCAGAATATCCCTCTCTACATCATACTAAAAGTTAATTCAAAGGTGAGTTTATTAAGCTTTTCTGGGTTGTGGGTGCCAATTTACAACTGCTTGTCGCAACTTGTGTGTTTTGCATGGTTTCTTCATTCTAATACATCCGCTTCCTGCCAATTGTATTTTTTAAAGCTCGTTTCCAGCTTTAGGTGCTGAGCTTTTAATTTTTTTTTTGAAAAACCCACTTATGGAAAAAAAATGGTTTCCCTGATCTTTTTTTGTGCCTATCTGGTTTGGTCATCTGTAAACCCATATACCTAATTTTTCTAAATCCATAACTTTTTTTTTTCATTTAACCCAAATGTAATAATTGACCCAAGCCCTTTATATTAATTTATTTATGCAAAATAGGAGAGAATAATACATAAAAAAAGTATGTTGTCCTGTCCTGTAAATAGGGTTGCCACCTCACCCCTTAAAAACCGAACACATTTGGAATCCACAGCCTACATGGCTAATTAGCATTTCATTTAGATGCATGGCTGCACATAAATCAGTTCAGTCTGCAGTATGCAGGCTGTGTATTCCTTATGTGTTCGATTTTAAAGAGGTGGCAAACCTACCTGTAAACTCTCCTTGCCAGTGAGGTGTCAGAGGAGGTGCCAGGTCCCTCAGTTGGAGCCAAAGTCCTAGATTATCAATTGTCCAAAATACATATGAAATAAAAATTATTAGTATGTAATACTAATAATGAACTAAAAACATCAACAGTTGAAACTTAAATTACATAATACTTTTCGTATTAATTTACAGTTGGTCTTTTGTTTTTAATGATTAAGCTTCTTGTTTCGAAACTTTCCGAATTTCGCATCTATCGTGTTGCTAATAATTTACATCACCCTAGCAAACAGGCAGTGGGTTAAATGAGACAGTGAAATATAATTCCATAGTTAGTTTGGCTTCAAAAAAGTCCATCAAGTTTACTGCCCTCAAAATGAATGCCAGTGCGCGCGCACAGACACGCACACACACACGCACACACACACATATGCATTTATTAAACTGCCTGCTGTTATGTATTTGTACATTTACAACATAGACAATTACAATGTGGTAGAATATTGGGCACAATGTTTGCCCAGGA